>NC_056726.1:605814005-605921505 GCF_019279795.1 Protopterus annectens
ATTGTATCAGGTGCTCCAGGAGATATCTGCACTTCTGGCTGGGAGCCAGTCATCACCAGTTCAGAGCACTGCCCTTTGGTCTCTTCACAGACCCCAAGGTGTTCACCAAGTACATCGCAGTGGTTGTAGCTCACCTGAAACTGCAAGGATTCGGGGTTTTTCCTTGTCTAGACGACTGGCTCCTATCTGCTTCTACCAAGCCTGAACTGATTCAAGGATTATTTGCGCCACCTCTGTCTCCAACTGGACATTACTATAAATTGCTCCAAGTCTCACCTGTACCCATGCAAACTCTGGAGTTCATCAGAGCCCATCTATATACCAGGACACAAGTGACAAATTTATCACAAACAAGATGGGAGATTTTAATGAAATGGACATAACATATCCTTACTCTTCATTCACCTTCAGCCAAATTAATCCTACAACTACTGGGTTCGATGGCAGCCTCCATAATACTGGTTCCTCTGACACAGTTTCACATGAGAGTGCTACAGTAGACTCCAAGGTGTATATGGGTCAATAAGACATTAGCCACTGATGACTCCCATTCACATCACAAGTGTTTACAAACATCACGTAGCATAATGGATTCATGCAGAAGTTTTTCAGGGCCATCCTTTCACTCTTCCCTCTCCCAAGGCCATAGTGACTATGGATGCCTCCCAAATGGGGTGGGAGGTGGGGGTCATTATTTGGGAAGGACATTCCAAGGCTTGTGGTCCAAAACAGAGGCCAGTCTTCATATCAGTGTCCTAGAAATAAGAGCAGTCCTTGAAGATGTTCTCCCTCTAGGGATGATTGCAGTTCAGACAGACAGTATATCTGTAGTGTGGTATATCAACAAGCAGGGGGGAACCTGGTCTTACTCATTATGTTGGGAGGCATTGAGACTTTAACAATGAGTGATCTCTTCTGGCCACTTTCTCTTGGCAACGTGTATTCTGGGGAAAACCAACATTTAAGCAGACAAACTGAGCAGGTCCGTCTTACTCCCTCATGAGTGGTCTCTCAGTCAATAGAGGAGATGATAATTTGCTGATGGGGGTCAACCATGCTGCGACCTCTTTGCTTCTCCCCTCAGTGCCAGGTACATCAGGTACTTTGCCCTGACCTCCCCAAGGGGAAGTCACTGAGAGACTCTCTAGTTTATGATTGGAACTCCAGTCCATTATATGCCTTCCCTCCCACTACTCATCCCCAAATTTATTCATAACGTATTACAGCAAAAGAGCAAGGTTATCCTTATTGCCCCAATTTGTCCTTGCTAAGGCTAGTTCGCCTTTCTTTTGGCCTCACCTAGTTTACCCTCTCTGCGTGCTGGATCCTATTCAGGACCTTCTGTCTCACCCATTTGGATTGCCTCATCTGGACCTGCAATCTCTCAGACTGACTGCATGGTTTCTCCACTTCCACTGATGACTAGAAGTTCCGGGGTTTCTTCTCCCTTTCGCCAAATACTTATATCATCCCAAAAAGCCTCTACCAGAAAGATTTGTAAAAGCAAGTGGAAAAGATTTTCTGTCTGGGCCCATCAGAGATATTTTGACCTCGTTTTCCTGCACCAGTTCCAGCAATTCTCGATTTCATGGCTTCCATTTTCAGCAATTTAGCTAGTTATTCATCTGTCAAGGTGCAGAAGGCTGACATGTCACATTTTCACCTGGGTGTGGATCATTCACCTCTACCTTCCTTAAAGTTGTGCAGAGCTTTCCTTTACCTTTCTGTTTCAGCCACCAATTAAGGACCTAATTCCTCCATAGGACTTTACACCTATTCTTTAAGCTTTTACTTGGCCTCCCTTTGAACCTTCAGCAAGGACAGAATTAAAGTTCTTGTCCTTAAAAACTATTTTTCTAGTTGCCATTACTTCAGCTAGATGGGTATCTGAACTCTAGGTACTTTCTTCCTACCCACCTTACCTGATTTTTCACAAGTATATGGTATCCCTTTGAACTAACTCTTCCTTTCTACCTAAAGTGGTGTCAGAAGCAAACCTCAACCAGTCAATTAACCTACCAGTCTTCTTTCCAAAAATTTCTAACAAGAGTTTTCCAAAATTTTCTAACAAGGGAGACTACAGGCTTCATTTATTGGATGTTCATAGACAGCTCATACTTTGTATTCACAGAACTAAAGACCTAAGGAAGGCAGAACAACTGTTTGTATCTTTTTTCAAGGCCAAATTGGGCACAGTAGTGAAAAAAGTGACCCTAGCCAGATGGCTTACTGATTGTATTACCTTTATTTACAGGAGCAAAGGCCTGTCATTACCCAAACATCCTAAAGCACACTCCACCTGATCTATGGCTACATCATCCACTTTTCAGTTCAAAGCATCTGTAGATGACATCTGTGCAGCTGCTACATTGTTCAGTGCTCATACCTTTATAACTCATTACAAACTGGATATCTTATCCAGAAATAGGACAGCTTTTAGCTCAGCTGTACTCCAGAATATTCTTCCTTGAGAAACGGGCAAAAAAGACATCAGATGTTATATGCTCACCATAACTCTGCATCTGTGTTTGTTTTCATCCTTTTTCAACTTTCCACCCAAAACTCCCCCTTCCTTTTGACGGTCTCCTGTTATGTCCCAAGGGATATTCCTTTTTAGTTTTTGTTATTTGAGCTCCAGAGTTCTCTTTCTCTGACTCTCCTCCTGTTTCACACCTTCCTATTATTTGTGTGTGTGTGTGTGTGGGGGGGGGGGGGGGTGTTGCCTCAAGGATTACTATTGACTGGTTTCCCATTTTTATGTTGTGATCACCTAAATAGAGGGCAAGTTCAATCTGAGGTAGGGGATTATGGGTAAGGGAAGGAGCATGAGCTATGGAGTCTAAAGCCTACTGAGTGTCCAAGGACAGAGTCGAGGTTGGATCCAAGACCCATTAGTTGAGGAAGGACAAAACCGACAAGACAGATGTAGAGTTATGGTGAATACATAACTATGATTTTTTTTAAATTTAAATAGCCTTTTTTTCTGATATTTCATATTTGCTGCAGAGATGTTTGAAATGGTTCTGTTTAGAACATAAGAATGGCAGAAGCCAAAATGTTCTTTTCTGAAGTAGATATAGTACTGTACCATTAAAAAAAAAAAACTTTTGGCATACTATTCATTCTTGTGAAAAAATATGCTGAGCTTTTGCATTTCATTTTCTAATAGTTAACTGCTAGAAATGTCAAAGGGTGTTATTCATGGACACATTGCAGTACTATGCAAGGGGGTTGTGATTCATATAGCCTCACTGCATAGTAATGCTGTGATATTTATATGTATATGGTGTTATGTATGTTTTTCTCTGTGTGTATGTTACTGAGTGTATCTATGCACGTGTGTGTGTTTTTGCACATAGTACTTCAGGATATTTATGAGTGTTATGACAGTAAGTACTGAGTGTTGATGTACACAGGTATCTTGATTCATAGACTTGCAAATTGTCTTGTAATGAGGTTTATTGCCATGCGGCAGTTTCAGGTATATGAATCACTAATTTGCACAGGAGCAAACCTTGGCATATCTTTGCAGCATAATATGTGCTCTTGCATGGGTTTGTATGACGACTTCTCAAGTTCTTCCTGGCTTGAAGTATGCTGATGCCTTAATAAAGCCTGCTCTAGTAGCATTGAGAAGTAAAGCCCTATGTCCCAGATAATGAGTTTGAGTAGCATCTAAGATGCTTAATGGCACATGTATGGAGGATGGATGTGCCCTTTCTATGGGAGAGGAGCCAGCACTCAGAGGCACACTCTTGCAAACTGATTTCTCTGGTGGTGACCAGGTAAACAACTACACTGTGCCTCCTGTATATGAGTTGGGCAGTCTTGCTAATTTCAAACCCTTGTGGAAGTGAGCAGTAGTTCATCACTGACATCCACTGCATGTGCTACGCATGGGCTGTCTTTGAACATGTGAATTGGTTAGGGCATAACAAAAAAATACAAGCCATTGATGGCCACCTAAGTGATGCCTCTAGTGATGTGAGCATGAGTGGAGTGCTTGGCTAGGAGGGTGCTGATGGTTTGCAAGCAGTGGGGCCAAATTGGGGAAAATATTGATGTATATTGTTTTGTCTGCCCACACCTTAGTAGGAATGACTTTATATACATACTCACAGATGGATGTGTGTGTGTGCTGTTTTTTTTAACCTAAGCAAGACTTCACTGTGTTACAGAGAAGGCAAATGCATATATGTGTGTATGGGACGTGTGGTTGACAAGAGATTTTTTTTGTAAATTGTTCATATGTAATTCAAATGTACCTACTTTTGGATTATTTAGAAATCTGTTAAAATTGTGTGGGTTCTCAATGTATAAATTGTCAAACTTTTGTTTCTTATATATGATGTGCTGCTTTATTGTCATTGCTTTTCATTTTATTCTGTTTTCCTTCAACACAGTTTTAAGATGCATAGTGCTTATGAAATGGGGGGGGGGTGCAGATTGTAGTAATCCATATTTTTGCTCATTTATACTATCAGAATGCACTTCTACCAATATTTGCTTAAAAACATTCTGCCCCCTTAGACTATGTTCTTAAAAATAATTTAGAGACCTCTTTAATCTTCTTGGTGGTTATATAGAAGAATAGTATAATGTTGAAAGAATAACATTTAAAGTAATAAAATGAGGGGTAGTAAAACAACATTGTAATCATCTAAGGCACTTATATAAATATGAAGCCTGAAATGACAGAAGGAATGTATACATGATTTACTAAGTAAAAAAAAAAAAAAACATAATCTAGTGTTGTCTTTTTTTGTGTTTCAACCTGTGGGAATACTGGATCTGAATCAGATCTGACTCTGCACCTCAAAGTCTTCATTCCTCGAGCTGTACCTCCTCTACCTGTAATTCCTTGTCCTAACTAAATCTCATCAGATTTCATATGGCAGCATTGCATACAGATGTGGTCCACAAGCTCCCTTATGACAAGTAAAATCTTTTTCAATTATTTATTAATTATTTTCAATTATTTTGATCTTTTAACTCATTTGACTTCTTGTGATTTGCAGATAGCTTAGTTTTCAGGTTAAATTAGTGTGTGTGTTTGTGTATAAGTTTGCCGATTCCTGTTTTGGTATCTTCATCTATTCCCTTCTAGTATCTTTGCAACCTTCCTTTTCCTGCCCTACAAAAAGTCCTTATTTTTGTAGTGTTATATATTCTTTAATATTAGTGATAGTTATTATTCTCGTAAAGTAGTTCTTTATTTTCTAGTTCTTACAATATGCTTTTTGACTTGGAAAAACAGTCTGCTTCAGAAATCAAGAAGTGTGTTGGGCGCAGTCAAACTACCACCACGACATGCATGAGAAATGTGTCTATTGTTTAGGTGCAGCACACCAGGATGTGGAATGCCACACCTATTTTATTTGCTTTGGCCCAAAAGCCCTTGGTGATACAAGGGATAAAAGGGCCTGCTGCCTCCTTTAGCCTCGACACCCTTCATCTCTTCTTTCCCATCCCCTGTCAAGAGGTCAAAAGAAAAGAAGGTTGATGAGAGAGAGAGAAAAATAAAGGGAAATCTTTCAAAGACAGTGGTACAGTCAGAGAGAAGGAAGAACACAAACATTCCTCTTCTTCGACAAAGGGTCAGCTGGATCTAAAGATCCAATGATCTTTGGCTCTTCCAGCTCCAGCTACAGCTGAGTCTTCAGTGCTTCTCTGACACTGAATGCTTGAGGTGACGGTTCTAGGCTGAGAGTTGTCAACTCCCCTTCCTTCAGTATCCCCAGTCTCTTCCTCTTGGCGGCTCTATCTTCTAGCTCGGCTATGGTCCATTCACCCTTCCTTCCCATTACCCTCACCAAGTCACCTCTGGAACAGTTCCCCACTTGCATCCAACCATCTCCCTTCCAGTTCCAAGGCTCAGATCCACATGTTCAGAAGTGTTTGAATACTGCTTCCATTGCTTCCTCCAAATTTGCCACATCAGTCGGGAATCTTAAGAGTTTGGAACTGGAGCAGTTGATGCATTCGTTCTTACAGGGCAAGATGGACCTAGGGATCAGCCCCTGTACCTCAGGTCTGAGGTCAAAGACTGTTGGGACTTCAGCTCCAGCTTTTCCAGTTCCTCCTCTGGTTCACCCTTCAGTTCCAGGGCCCACAGGTGTGACCATCCATTTGCCATCCCCCATGCCTGTGCTTATAGTGTGGCTGCCGCAGATACTGGCTTCATCCTTGATGTTCCCCACTCTGACCTTGTTGGAACCGAGCATATCTCAGAGCCAAAACATTGGGGATGATGCCCTGTGGTCGGATTAGACTCTTAGGGTTTCAAAGTTGTCTCTTCCCTTGGGTTTATTGGCCCTAAACAGATGTTCTTTGTGTTTCACTGTTGCAGTCATCACATTTGGGTTATCCTACGAGGGGTACCCCTCAGTTGGCCCGAATACCAGAGGCTTAGTATTTCTGCGTCGGTTGCTGTCACTCCAGGACTGACATCAGGTCATCAATGGTATAAAATCAGGCAGCCGATGCCATTACATCAGTCTTTCTTGCCGAGGAGCCCGAAGCAGTTCGCATGAGTGCCGGTCGGCCGCTACCTGAGTTTTCATTTCCAAACTGAAGTTGAAGTCTTCTAAAGCTAAGTACCCCATTGGGGATCCTTTTTTCTTGCTCTAACCAATGTCAGAAAAAGTTAACAATTGTCTCGCCAGTGGAAAGCAAATACCACACCGAGACTTCCATTCTTACTCCATCACCTGTTTAGGCCCAGACTACGACGTCCCTCACTGTCACTTTTGTGCTTTGTTCAACACCAGAACTATACATCGTTGGGCCCTTATTGTAGCTAGATATTTTCACTCTCAGTCCTTGAATTCCAATATGGCTTCGGTAAGCCATCCGACTACCGAGCTTCCGAAAAAATGTAAGGATAAAGACAGAGACAGACCGCACAGGTCCACAACAGCCGCCAATGCTTCCATTAAGCTAGTCATCAGTTCTCCGGTCCTCAGGCGCTTTCACAGCCCCTGATGCCTGCTTCTCTGGATTCACAGGCCGCTACCGAGACCCTTTCAGAGCCCAGTATGCCGCGATACTCTTCTTCGACTAAGGATCCTGTGGATGTCTCTACCGTGGAAGGGTCCGGAGCCACTGAGCAGGCACTGGCTTCCAAGGAAGTACTACACACTACCGATACTCGACACAAACTGACAACTTCTTTCGCGTTTTCAGTTCTTTCTAAAACCGAGTTTTTAAGGCCCAGGGTACGAACTACGCCCAAAAAAGTGACGATCCAAGCTCAGGCACCAGCTTCCTTGCCTCAGTCTCAAATGCTTAAAATGGCAGAAGACCTTATTATGCTTATTAGGGGAAGCCAGGCTACCCCTTCCAAAAGATAAAGAGACTTGTCCTCAGTAGTTTTATCTGAACAGGAGTCTGATGACTCTGATGCTTCTGAATATGAAGACATGCAACCCCTCTCTGCTTATGAGGATTCCATTCCTTCTGCCTCTCCACCCGAGGATTTTTCATTTGGTGAAACGCTTCATACTTTAAGGGAGTATTTCCAATGGGAATGTCAGGACTATCCTCAGTCAAAAAAGAGACTCTGGGAATTCTTAGATTTACCACACCACAGACCTTTGGCCATTCCTCATGTCCTGGATGATGTTCATCGTGCATACAGCTGCAGTCATAACAGATGGGTTCTTCTGCCGTCAGGCGGGTCCTCGGTCGGCCGAATTCCAAAGTCTAGGTCCGGCGTCAGTTGTTGTCACTTCTTCCCTGACGTCAGTGCGACAGGGGTATAAAGGAACCAGCCGACGCCATTTTCTCCAGTCTTTCTTGCCGCGCGGTGCCCGAAGCAGAAGCAGTTCGCAAGTGCCGGTCGGCCAGCTCCTGAAATTACGAAAATTTTGAAACCGAAGTCTTCTTGAAAGCTAAGTACCCGTTGAAACTTTTCTTGCCTCAGACCGATGTCAGACAAAGTTAATAATTGTATTTCATGTGGGAAGCAAATACCGCATAAGGATTTCCATTCCCTCTGTATACCTTGTTTAGGCCCAGACCACAACATCTCAGTCTGTCGCTTTTGTGCTACATTCAACAAACGCACCATTAAGCGTCGGGCGGAGTTCGCCCAGCATTATTTTGGAAAAACATTTAACTATATTATGTCGTCGGATACTCCGACTCCAGTTTTGTCTAAAAAATGCAAAGATAAGGACCGACACACGAGGTCCGCGGCCTCTTCCGACACCACGCCAAAGCCGACTACACATGGTCCGGTTCTCAGCGAGGCACCTACGCAGCCCCTGACTACCGACGACACTTCATTGGCGGTGTCTCATGTGCCCGAGGTCGCAGGATCCTCGGCCCACACCCCGACTACAGATACCAAAGCCACTCTTGGCGTTGAACCTCAAAATGTGGACAGGTCTACCTCCACTCAAGGTGTCTTCAGACCTTCCTCTTCCTTTTCCATCAAGGCTTTCACTAAGTCTAAAGCAGCCATGCATTCTAAGAGACAAGCTACACAGGGCCCATCTACAGGCCCCATGCCTAAAAAACAGATGCTTAAAATGGCTGAGGATTTAATTACTCTTATCAGGGGTTCTCAACCCCCACCGGACAAAAGGCCCAGAGTGGAGGAAGAATCCCCCTCCTCTGATCAGGGCTCCATTATTTCAGAGCACTCTGATGATCAGGAACATTCTTTCTCCCCTTTTGAAGACTCTGATGCAGAGGAGTCCATTCCTTCTGTATCCCCCCCAGAGGATTACTCATTTTGGGAAACTTTGCATACCTTAAGGGAACACTTCCACTGGGAAGGCCAAGATTATTCAGATTCCAAGAAAAGGCTTAGGGAATTTCTCTTGTTACCTCAGCACAGGCCTCTGGCTATACCTCCTGTCTTGGACATCCTAGATGATGTTTACTCGGAGGCCTGCCTTAACCCGGATTCTCTGCCTCCAGCCCCAGTCAAGCCTGACAGGTACTACAGGGTTCCTGACTCACACCAATTTCTATACAAAAGCCATGCTGCTGACCCAGAAACCATCTCACAGGGCCCCAAGGGAATTAAGGCCTCCAGTGCTAAAAATCCATTACCTTCCGAGAGAGATTCCAGATCCTTAGAAAGGTGGGGAAAAAAGGTATACACCTCGGCTGCCTTAACCATGAGGGCCTTAAACTGTCAGTTCCTTATGCTAAAATACCAACAGTTTTTGTTATCACAATTGAAAAGTAAAATGTCACAACCTGAACAACCAGACTTGAAGGAGTTGCAGGATTTGATGCATAGTGCGGAACAAGTGGGTAAGCATACCTTACAATGTGGTTTTGATGCTCTAGAGGCCTCATGTAGAGCTGCTGTTACAGGATCAGTCATACGTAGACATGCCTGGCTCAAGGAACAAACCTTGCCTGATCATGTCAAAGCTAAATTACTAGATGCTCCTCTACAAAAGGATGTATTATTTGGTGCTAATGCTGAGGAGGTATTAAGGAAAATGGAGGAAAAGGCTAAATCAATGCAAACTGTGAAAGATTTTCTACAGGTACAACCCCCACATTTCAGTAGAAATTGGCCTTCCAAAAATTGGTCCTTTCCAGCCACGGACAGACCCCAAAGAGGTAGATACAGACGCCCAAGGGGCAGGGGACAATCCCAAGGATCGTTTAGAGGCAGACAATGGCAAGTTCCTACACAAAGAGGTGGTGAGGATAACTCGCAATCATTCAGAAAGCAAGCCCAATGACTTTCCCCTTTGCATGCCAAGCAAGACTCAAATGGCAGCCCCCTTAGGAGGAAAACTGGCATTATTTTCAAAAAATTGGCATATTGTCACAAAAGACAAATGGATCCTGGACATTATAAACAGAGGCTACAGATTCCATTTTCACACCCTTCCAAAAATGAGAGGCATGCCAAACCTGCCACACAATCAAAGGGCAGAGGCACAATGGCAAATTACAGATCTCATAAACATGAAAGCAATTCAAGAGGTACCTACGCACGAACAAGGTCAAGGTTTTTATTCCAGACTATTCCTGGTACCAAGGAAGGGAAAAGATTGGAGACCTATTTTGGACCTATCCATCCTGAACACATTTCTACTCGTACCAAAATTCAAGATGCTCACTCTACAGTAGCTTCTTCCCATGCTGGGCAAGGAGTCTTGGCTGGTAACATTGGACCTCAAGGAGGCATACCTGCATGTCCCAATCAGACAAAATTGCAGAAGATACCTCAGATTTCTTGCAGGTTCAACCCATTATCAATTCTCTGCATCGCCCTTTGGCTTATCTACTGCGCCCAGAGTATTCACGAAATGCCTGGAATCAGTAATTGCCTACTGCAGACTTCAAGGGATACAAATATACCCCTATTTGGACGACTGCCTGATCCAAGCGGACAGCAAGCACATTTTTCTGAAACATCTGGCTTATGTAATAATGTTGTTGAACTCTCTGGGATACACAGTCAACAAAAAGAAATCAAGACTAATACCCTCTCGGAAGATAATTTTCCTGGGTGCCAACTTGGACACAAACACCCAGATGGCCTACCTCATGCCAGCGAAGCAGGGGCAACTAACTCAATACTTCAGAACACTAACAAATTGCACCAGGCTAACTGCAAGGAAAATCCTGCAGGCTCTGGGATTCATGGCATCTTGCATTTTACTAATCCCATGTGCAAAGCTGCATATGAGGAAACTTCAATGGTACCTGAAAAACCTATGGTCTCAACACAGCCACAGTTTGGAAACAATAATACCACAAATTCCATGTCTGCAAAAGGAATTTCTGTGGTGGGCTCAAGCATGCCTAACAAACACAGGTCTTCCATTCAGCAAGCCTCAAGCAAATCAAGTCATCACAACAGACGCCTCGGACTACGCCTGGGGGGCGCACATGACAGATCGGTGCATTCAGGGCAAATGGTCCCAAAAAGAAAGGCACCTTCACATCAATCAAAAGGAAATGCTAGCAGTAATAAATGCTATTATAGCTTTCAAAAACCTTCTGCAACCAGGTCAACTATTGATAAGAACTGACAACACCACAGTTATGTGGTACATAAACAAACAGGGAGGAACACATTCATACCCCCCTATGCAGACTGGCCATGTCACTTTGGAACATGGCCATGGACTTACAAATCGAACTACAAGCACAGTACATGCCAGGCAAGGAAAACACGCTGGCAGACAATCTAAGCAGAAATATGACAGATCCACACGAATGGAAGTTGCATCCAAAAGTTTTTACAGAAATAATACAAGCATGGGGAAGGCCAGACGTAGATCTCTTTGCCTCCCACAAAAATCACCAATTGACAAAATTCTGCTCAAGGATTTTCCATCCAAAGGCCTGGAGAGTGGACGCTCTCTCTTTCAGTTGGCATCAATGACAGTTTATGCCTTCCCACCTCTTCCTCTGCTGCCCAAAGTTCTGTTGAAAACCAGAGCAGACAGACCAAAGATGATTCTCATTCCTCCAGACTGGCCAAGACAACACTGGTACCCTCTCCTGAGGAGCCTGACACATTCTCCACCATGGACCCTGCCTCTAATGCCTCTTCTCCTGACTCAGCACAGCTTCAAAACTCTTCACAGCCAGCTAAAAACACTCAATCTAGCCGCATGGAAGATTCCTTAGCATCACAACAGACCCTACTCTCCAAGGAGGTGCAGGATGTCATTTTGGAGGCCAGGAGGCCGTCAACTAGAACAGCTTACTTCGCAAAATGGAAACGTTTTTTTGCCTGGAATGAGAAAAAGGGCCAGGATCCTGGAAAACTGAATTTACCTCAAATACTACAGTATCTAGCTGAGCTGCTAAGCAGTGGACTTTCATTCTCCTCCATCAAAATCCATGCCTCAGCCATTTCTGCAGAATACAACACTGATCCACCCTTATTCTCTCACCCTCTCTTAAGACAGTTTGTCAGAGGGGCTAAGAATCTAAGACCCCCAAGGAAACAACCAATACCTGCTTGGGATCTCAATTTCATTCTGGAAAAACTGACCTTGCCTCCCTTTGAGCCAGCTGCCTCATCAGATTTGCAATATTTGTCCTGGAAAACAGCTTTCCTTCTGGCTATTACCTCAGCTCGTAGAGTTTCAGAATTACAAGCTCTCATGGCTGTGCAGCCTTTTATCATCTTCCATCAGGACAGACTTTCCTTACGAACCAACCCGTCCTTTATGTCTAAAGTGGTATCCAGGGTAGCTTTGAATCAGGCCATACATTTACCTACTTTTTATCTTAATCCTCAAAACAAAGGGAAGAGATTACTACATTCCTTGGACATCCACAGACAACTGCGTTATTATTTGGACAGAACAAAGCCTTTCAGAAAATCAGAACAGCTCTTTGTGTCCTATGCTGTAGGAGCTCAAGGAAAGCCAATTTCCAAACAGACAATCTCAAAATGGATAGCCCACTGCATACGCTTTTGCTATTCTTTGCATGGCAAAACTGTACCTACAGGCATCAGATCTCACTCCACCAGGGCCACAGCTACCTCTGCAGCTTTCTTCAGAGGAGTTCCTACCAAAGATATTTTGGAAGCAGCCACTTGGAGTTCTGTGCATACCTTCTCTAAGCACTACAACCTACCATTATACTCCAAAACTAGAGCAGGCTTTGCCACTGCAGTCTTGCAGGGCATCTTGGCTCCTCCTAGTTCCACCTAGTGCCTACCACCCCTTTCTTAGCTTTGGGATTCTACCCATCTGTTATGACTGCAGCTGTATGCACGATGAGCATAGTACAGTTTTGTACCTACCATAAATGTAGATGTTCGAGTGCTAATACAGCTGCAGTCCAGGTTTCCCTCTTGGGACAGGCCTATTGACTAACACCTCCTCATACAACCTGATTGGGGTATTCATTTATGGTGTATTTGCTTGCAACTACTGTATTTTGATTATATTGCATTGTTTTATTACACAAATTTATGTATTGCCTTCCTTCTGGGGGCACCTGACATCTGGGGCAAGAAAAACTGAAGAAAATGGCGTTGGCTGGTTCCTTTATACCCCTGTTGCACTGACGTCAGGGAAGAAGCGACAACAACCGACGCCGGACCTAGACTTTGGAATCCGGCTGACCGAGGACCCGCCTGACAGCAGGAGAACCCATCTGTTATGACTGCAGCTGTATTAGCACTCGAACATCTACATTTATGGTAGGTACAAAACTGTACTTTGTTGATGATGTTTTTATGGAATCCAGTTTGACTCCTCACACCCTTCCTCCTGCTCCCAGGAAACCTGACAGGTACTACAGAGTCCCTGACTTTCACAAATTCCTTTCCAAAATCCTACTGCTGACCCAGAGGTAATCTCTCAAGGACCTAAAGGAATTAAAGCAGACTCCGCTAAGAATCCCATCCCCAGTCAGGGATTCCCGAACTTTAGACAGATGGGGTAAAAAAGTGTACATCTCTGCTACTCTTGCTATTAGAGCACTAAATTGTCAGTTCCACATGCTGAAATATCAGCAGCATACCATGGAACTCCTAAAACAGAAAATATCTACCTTTCCTGCTTGTGAAGAAAATAAAGAATTGCAAGAGCTTATGCTTTCTGCAAGCCAAGTTACTAAGCAGACCTTGCAATGTGGCTTTGACACCCTAGAAGCAACTTGCAGGGCAGCAGTCATTGGTTCTGTCCTTAGAAGGCATGCTTGACTTAAGGAACAAACCTTGCCAGTCCATGTCATATCAAAATTATTGGAAGCGCCATTGAACAAAGACAATTTGTTTGGCACCAAGGCAGAAGAAGTCTTAAAAAAATGGAAGAAAAAGTTAAATCGATGCAGACAGTTAAAGACTTTTTACAGGACCAGCCTCCGAGATTCAGTAGGCATTGCCCCACCAAGCACTGGTCCTTTCCAGGCCCCTCCAGGCCAGCTCAGCCCAGACCCAGGGGAAGCAGACCCCCCCAGACAGCAGCACCAGGGAATGCAGAGATCTAAGCAATGGAGTTCCTCCTCTTCAAAAACAGGGAGTGCTAAGCCACCCCCTTATGGTAAAAACTCACAATGACTTTACACCTCCACCCCTTACCTCTGCCCACCTGCTTGTGCCAAAGGATGAAAACTCTCCTTCCATGCAAACAACTGGGCCTCTATCACCAACAACCGATGGGTCCTCAACATAGTGTCCCAGGGATACAAATTTTATTTCCACACTCTGCCAACCCCAAGAGGGTTCCCAGATCTTCCTCCAAACCAGTGGGCAGAGGCCAAAAAGCAAGTCCCTTCCATGCTCTCCATGAGGGCAATACAGCATGTTCATGCAGATCAGATAGGCCAAGGTTTTGATTCCAGACTCTTCTTGGTACCCAGAAAAGAGGGCACCTGGTGCCCAATCCTCGACTTATCCATTCTAAACACCTTTCTGGTGACAACAAAATTCAGAATGCTCACCCTCCAGCAGCTTCTTCCTATGCTTTCCAAGGAAGCATGGTTAGCCACCCTAGACCTAAAAGAGGCCTACCTACACATCCCAGTCAGGGAATCTTGCAGGAAATATCTACGTTTCAGGGCAGGGTCTATGCACTTTCAGATGTCCTTCAAGGATGCAGCTGCAGTCTTTACAAATGGGTTGTCCTGTCGTCAGGCAGCCCTTCGGTCGGCCGGATTCCAAAGTCTGGGTCTGGCTTCGGCTGGAGTCGCACTTCACCCGACGTCATTGCGGCAGTTCTTCGGGTATAAAGGCATCAGCCGACGCCATTTTCCTCAGTCTTTCTTGCCGCGTGGCGCCCGAAGCAGAAGCTGTTCGCAAGTGCCGGTCGGTCAGATCCAGAGATTACTACTACCGAATACTACTTCGAAGACTTCTATAAAGCTAAGTACCCCGTTGGGGACTCTTTCTTGCCTCAGCCGATGTCAGAGAAAGTTAATAACTGTTTATCTTGTGGGAAACAAATACCTCATAAAGATTTCCACTCCTATTGCATACATTGTTTAGGCCCAGACCACGACGTAGCAGCTTGTCTAGCCTGTGCTTCTTTTAACCGACGGACGCTTAGACGTCGCTCGGACTTTGCTGAGCAGATTTTTGGCTCCGATTTTGCATACATTATGCCGTCGAATCCTCCGACTATGCAAATAACCAAAAAGCGCAAAGAAAAGGACCGACACTCGCGGTCCGCGGTTTCGGCCGAAACCGCGGTTAAGCAAACCACAAGTGTCTCGGTTTCGGCCGAAACCGAGCAAGCGGTTCTTTCTTCAGCCGATAACTTGCCTTCTAACGAGGCCTCTTCTATCCTGGTAGAAACGGCTTCTGAAATCCAACCTTCTGTTGAGATTTCACAGGATTTATCAGATACCATTCCCCTAGATATTTCTACCCCTGCACGTGGAGCTGCTAGGCCTTCTCCAGCTATGTCTATTAAGGCCTTTGCCAGGGCTAAAGCAGCCAAAACTTCAAAACCTGTGCCTGCCAAGCCCCCCCCCTCACAGGCCCAGCACCAGCTCCCATATGCTTTCTTTGGCAGAGGATCTCATCTCTTTAATTCGTGGAGCCCAGCCTCATCCAGACAGGGCCTCTCTCCCTCCTCCAGAAAAGAGGCCTAGAGCAGAGCCCCCTGAGCCAGTAGCCACAGATGATTCTTCTGATGACTCAGAACATACAGACCCTCCTGAGGCTTCTTATTCTCCTTACGAAGACTCTGATGCTGAGGAGTCCATCCCTTCAGCCTCTCCTCCTGAGGAATTTTCCTTTGGGGAAACCTTGCATGCTATGAGGGAACAATTTCAGTGGCAGGGCCAAGATTTCTCAGACTCTAGAAAAAGGCTTAGGACCTTTCTACACTTGCCACAGCATAGGCCTTTAGCTATACCTCCAGTTCTATCTGTTGTTGACGATGCATTTAATGATGCTTGCACTGCTCCTGATAATTTGCCTCCGGCTCCTGCTAAGCCCGATAGGTACTACAGGGTCCCGGACACTCATCACCATTTATATAAGGCACCTTTTGCAGATCCAGAGACTATCTCCCAGGGCCCTAAAGCTGCAGCAGCTACTTCTTCTAAAAACCCCCTCCCCTCTGAAAGGGAATCCAGGTCCTTAGAGATGGGGTAAAAGTTTACACCTCTGCTACTTTGTCAGCTAGAGCTTTGAACTGCCAATTTCATATGATTCAATATCAAGAGTTTATGCTTGACCAGTTGACCAAAAAGCTGTCCTCTGAAGAATCTTTAGATAAAAAGTATGTTCAAGAAATGTTACATAACATACAGCAGGTTAGTAACCATTCTTTAAAATGTGGCTATGATGCACTGGAGGCTTCCTTTAGATCAGCCATGACTGGCACAGTTATCAGGAGGCATGCATGGTTGAAGGAACAGGCATTACCAGACCATGTCAAATCTAAGCTTTTGGATGCACCTATGGACAAGGTCAATTTATTTGGTGCCCCACAGCAGGTACTAAAAAGATGGAAGAAAGCAAAATCTGTGCAAACAGTAAAAGATTTCTTACAAGTTCAACCTCCAAGGTTTAGCAGGAATTGGCCCTCCAAGAATTGGTCCTTTCCGGACTCCTCTAAGGCACAAAGAGGCAGAAATAGGCTCTAGAGGCAGAAACCAATCCAGGGGTGCCTACAGGGGTCGCCAGTGGCAGGGTAACAACCAGCGAGGCACGGATACAGCCACCACCACTACAACAACTCAATCACAGTGACTTGGCGGTGGCACCGCCTACCAGGGAACAACTAGAAGCACCCTTAGGCGGAAAGCTAACATTATTTTCAAGAAACTGGCACTGCATTACAAGAGAAAAATGGATTTTGCAGACTATAGACAAAGGTTACAGGTTCCATTTCCATACTCTACCAGGAAAGAGAGGAATGCCAAACCTACCACCTTCTCAAAGGACAGAAGCTCTAAAACAAATATCTCAATTATTAAGAATGCGAGCTGTGGAAAAGGTACCATTTATGGAGCAAGGGAAGGGATTTTACTCCAGGCTCTTCCTGGTTCCAAGAAAAGAAAACAAATGGAGGCCTATTCTAGACCTGTCCGCTTTAAACACATTCCTCATTGTTCCAAAATTCAAAATGCTGACCCTACAGCAGCTTCTTCCCATGCTGGGCAAGGAGTCTTGGCTGGTAACTCTAGATCTCAAGGAGGCATACCTGCACGTCCCCATAAGACCAATTTGCAGAAGATACCTCAGATTTCTTGCAGGATCAGAGCATTATCAATTCTCAGCATTGCCCTTTGGCTTATCTACTGCGCCCAGAGTGTTCACGAAATGCCTGGCATCAGTATTCGCTCATTGCAGACTTCAGGGAATTCAAATCTATCCCTACCTGGACGACTGCCTGATACAAGCGGACAACAAAAACAAACTAACAGAAGACTTACAAAGAGTCATCTACCTGCTACAAGCTCTGGGATATACAGTCAATACCAAAAAGTCAAGACTGATTCCATCCCAAAGAATAACCTTCCTGGGTGCAGAACTGGACACATCAAAACAAATGGCATTTCTAACTGCAGAAAAGAAAGAGCAACTTCCTCTCTACTTCTTGGCATTAACAAAGCAGAGCCATCTAACTGCAAGAAAAGTGCTACAAGCTCTAGGCTTCATGGCATCCTGCATAATATTGGTCCCTCATGCCAGGCTTCATATGAGAAAGCTACAGTGGTACCTAAAGAATTTGTGGTCTCAGCACAAGCACAGCCTAGAAACCAAAATTCCAATGATTCCATGCCTGAAGCAAGAGTTCTTATGGTGGGCTCAGGCCTGTCAATCAAACACAGGACTACCCTTCTGCAAAAGTCAACCAAGACAAACCATCACGACAGATGCCTCAGACCTCGGTTGGGGGGCACACATGATGGGCAAGTGCATTCAAGGCCTATGGACTCAAGACCAGCAGCATCTGCACATAAATCTAAAAGAAATGATGGCAGTAAAATTGGCAATCCAGGCATTCAGACCTCTTCTCCAAGAAGGCCAGTTGATGATAAGGACAGACAACACCACAGTTATGTGGTACATCAACAAACAGGGAGGCACACACTCATACCCTCTATGCCGGCTGGCACTGGACCTATGGGATGTGGCTCTGAGCTACAACATTCAGTTACAGGCAATTTATGTACCAGGGAAGGAAAACATTCTAGCAAACATATTAAGCAGAACTACAACAGATGCCCACGAATGGATGCTGCATCCGGACATTTTCAAAACCATCACAAGAGAATGGGGATTACCACAAATAGACTTGTTTGCATCCCCATTCAATCACCAGTTGAAGAAATTCTGCACAAGGACCTACCACCCACTTGCTTGGAAGGTGGACTCCCTATCCTTCAGTTGGAAAAGCCTGACAGCATATGCATTCCCACCACTTCCTTTGATGCACAAGGTGCTTCTCAAGATCAAAGAGGAACGTCCGAGGATCATTCTGATAGTCCCAGACTGGCCAAGACAACATTGGTATCCACTGCTGAGGAGCATGTCTCGGGAACAAATATGGACACTGCCCCTGATCCCATTACTGCTGACACAGAACAACTACAACATTCTGCATCCAAACCTAAAAACTCTGCAGCTAACTGCCTGGAACATTACATAACAGCAATTAACCCAAATTTATCCCAAAGGGTTAAAGACATAATCTTGGAGGCTCGTAGACCTTCAACAAGAAAGAATTATGCAGCAAAATGGAAAAGGTATCTCATCTGGAGTACTGCAAAGGGGCAAGATGTGACACTGGTAAATATAGCCAACATCCTGGAGTACTTGGCGGAGCTCTTCCATACAGGCCTGTCCTATTCCTCCATCAAGATACATGCTTCAGCTATTTCAGCAGAATACAGCTTGGATCCTCCTGTCTTCTCGCATCCTCTGCTCAGACAGTTTCTGAGAGGAATTAAAAATGTAAAACCTCCCAGGAAACCTCCTTTGCCAGCATGGGACTTGAACTTTGTGCTAGAAAAACTGACTCTACCTCCTTTCGAACCAGCAGCTACAGCAGAATTGCAATACTTATCCTGGAAGACTGCTTTCCTGCTGGCAATAATTTCAGCAAGAAGGGTCTCTGAACTACAGGCATTAATGGCAGTGCAACCCTTCCTGATCTTCCATCAAGATAGAGTGTCCATGAGAACAAATCCTACATTTATGCCTAAGGTGGTATCCAGAGTCTCTTTAAATCAGGCTATCCACCTTCCTACATTCTTCCCCAATCCACAGAACAGGGGGGAAAAGCTCTTACATACTTTGGATGTACACAGACAATTACGCTACTACCTGGACAGGACAAAAAACAATAGAAAAACTGACCAGCTTCTGGTAGCATATGCAACAGGAAAAGAAGGAAAACCAATTTCTAAACAGACAATCTCCAAATGGATAGGAAATTGCATTAGATTTTGTTACTCCTACCATGGAGAGAAAACCAGAGAATATCAGGCCTCACTCCACAAGGGCTACAGCCACTACCACAGCTTTTTTACGAGGAGTGGCTACCAAGGACATTATAGAGGCTGCTACTTGGACCTCCGTGCATACATTTGCCAAGCATTATAACTTACCTCTATACTCTAGATCCCGTGCTGGTTTTGCCACTGCTGTTTTGCAGGGGATCCTGACTACACCATAATCTATTCTCATTTCCTCCTCCCCTAGTTTAGCTATGGTATTCTACCCATTTGTAAAGACTGCAGATGCATCCTTGAAGGACATAGTACAGTTTTGTACCTACCATAAATGTAGATGTCCGAGGAATGCATCTGCAGTCAGGATTACCCACCCTCCTTCTCCTCTGAGGTACTCCTAGGGTACTTACCAATCTTCAGCTAGCTTGGGGGGATCTATTATGGTGTATTTGTTTGTATATATGTACATACATGTTTATTTTGTGTGTTTGCTCTCTACTATTTGGAAACTTTGGCATTTATCCAAATTTAGCCATCCAAGAGGGCACCTGGCATCTGGGGCAAGAAACACTGAGGAAAATGGCGTCGGCTGATGCCTTTATACCTGAAGAACTGCCGCAATGACGTCGGGTGAAGTGCGACTCCAGCCGAAGCCAGACCCAGACTTTGGAATCCGGCCGACCGAAGGGCTGCCTGACGACAGGACAACCCATTTGTAAAGACTGCAGATGCATTCCTCTCGGACATCTACATTTATGGTAGGTACAAAACTGTACTTTCTCTGTGCTTCCTTTTGGCTTATCTACTGCTCCCAGAGTTTTCACAAAATGCCTGGCTCCTGCCATTGCTTTTTGCAGACAAAGAAATATTCAAATTTACCTCTACTTAGACGATTGCCTGATTCAGGCAGGCAGTCAGGAAAAGCTGATGTTCTTCATGTTTCACTGTTGCAGTCGTCACATTTGGGTTATGTGCTTGCAGTAGCCCTCAGTCAGCCTGATTATCAAAGTCTTGGGTCCTGCGTCAGTTGATGTCTCATTTTCCATGACGTCAGGTAGTTAGGGGTATAAAGCATGCAGCCAACGCCATTACATCAGTCTTTCTTGTCGTGCGGTGCCCAAAGCAGAAGCAGTTCGCAAGTGCCGGTCGGCCGACTCCTGAAATTTTCGTTTTCAAGTTTCGGAAACAAAGTCTTCAACTAAAGCTAAGTACCCCATTGGGGAAACTTTTTCTTGCTCTAAACCGATGTCAGTAAAAGTTAATAATTGTATTTCTTGTGAAAAACAAATATCTCATAAAGATTTTCACTCGTACTGCATTCCTTGCCTAGGCCCTGACCACGACGTACCTTGCTGTCGGTTTTGTGCCTTATTTAAACAACAAACTATTCGTCGTAGGTATATTTACCCTTCTAAATATTTTGGTACTCGGTTCAGTTATCCAGATATGGCTTTGATAAGCCACCCAACTACCGACATTCCGAAAAAACCCCCCACAAAGATAAAGACAGAGACAGGCCACCTAGGTCCAAAGCTGCCAACAACGCTTCTCCTAAGCTAGTCGCCAGTTTGCCGGTAATCAGTGAGGCACTTTCGCAGCCCCTGATACCCGCTACTTCAGATTCACAGGCCTCTACTGAGACCCATTCGGTGTCCGGTATGCCACAAGATGCTTCAACTGTGGAACCTGCGGATGTCTCTACCTTGGATGTCTCTACCGCTGTGCAGGCACCAGCTTCTGAGGGTGTATTCAGGCCTACTGACTTGCATATTAAACCAACGCCATCTTCTTCTTCAAGGCCTAAAACTCGATCCATGCCTAGAAAACTGATGCCCAGACCACATGGTCAGGCCTCTATGCCTAAAAAACAAATGATAAGAATGGCTGAATACCTTATTACTTTAATCAAGGGAAGCCATCATTCCCCCTCTAAGAGACCTATGACTGAATTTGGTTATGATTCTTCTGATTAGGATTCTGAAATTTCTGTTTCTTCTGATGACCAGGATTTACCCTTATCTACCTATGAGGATTCTGATGCAGAGGACTCTATTCCCTCTGCTTCCCCTTCAGAGGATTTCTCTTTTGGTGAAGCCTTGCATACTCTTAGGGAGCATTTTCACTGGGAAAGCCAGGGTTATTCTGATTCTAAAAAGAGGCTTAGGGATTTCTTACTCCTGCCCCAACACATGCCTTTAGCTAATCCCCCCTGTACTGGACATTGTTGATGATGCCTTTATGGAGTCTAGCTTGGCCCCTGACTCCTTACCTCCTGCTCCCAGAAAACCAGATAGATATTACAGGGTTCCTGACTCTCACAAGTTCCTTTTTTAAAAATCCTGCTGCGGATCCTGAGACCATTTCACAGGGACCCAAGGGCATAAAGGCTACTTCTGCTAAACATCCTACCCCCTCTGACAGAGATTCCAGGGCACTGGATAGATGGGGTAAGAAGGTATACACTTCTGCAATCATGGCCATTAGGGCCTTAAATTGCCAGTTTCATATGTTAAAGTATCAACAGCATATTATTGGATTGCTTAAACAGAGAATGATGTTGATTCCTGACTGTGCTGAAAATAAGGATTTACAGGATTTAATGCATTCTGCTGAACAGGATTTAATGCATTCTGCTGAACAGGTTGGAAAACATACTTTGCAGTGTGGTTTTGATTCACTAGAGGCTTCTTGCAGGGCAGCTGTTACTGGGTCTGTACTTAGAACGCATGCTTGGTTTAAGGAGCAATCTTTGCCAGATCATGTTAAAGCTAAATTGTTGGATGCTCCTTTAAACCAGGACCACCTGTTTGGCAACAAAGCAGAAGAAGTACTTAAAAAGATGGAGGAAAAAGCTAAATCTATGCAAACTCTTAAAGATTTCCTGCAAGTGCAGCCTCCAAGATTTAGTAGGCATTGGTCCTCTAAGAATTGGTCCTTTCCTGCCTCTTTCAGGCCTTCTCAGTTCAAAACCAGAACCAGTAGACCACTTAGGCTTCGGTCCCAAGGCATGCACAGGACTAAGTAGTGGGGGGCTCCCACTTCCAAAGTAGGGAGTAGTAAGACCCCCCTTATGGTAAACTGTCTCAATGACTTAACTTTAAAACTTTCAAGCCCTTCTCAACTGACTGCTCCTTTAGGGGGAAAAATTGCTCTGCAGGTAAAAAACTGGGAACTCATTACCAAGGACAAATGGGTTTTAAATATAGTTTCCCAAGGATACAGAATCCACTTCCACATTTTACCAGCTCTAAACGGTTGGCCAGATCTACCCCTAAATCAGTGGGCAAAGGCTCAAAAGCAAGTTCTCTCTCTCTTAAGTATAAGGGCTATTCAAACTGTCCCAGAAGAGGAAAGAAGACAAGGTTTCTACTCAAGACTTTTTCTGGTGCCCAGAAAAGACAACTCCTGGTGTCCTATCCTGGATCTCTCTATCCTAAACACTTTTTTGATGATCCCAAAATTCAAGATGCTTACTCTTCACCAGTTGCTTCCTATGCTAGGCAAGGATGCCTGGTTGGCAACATGGGATTTAAAGGAAGCCTACCTGCACATCCCAATCAGGGAATCTTGCAGAAGATACCTACGCTTCAAAGCAGGCTTCATGCATTATCAGTTCTCTGCACTGCCCATTGGCTTATCTACTGCGCCCAGGGTATTCACAAAGTGCCTAGCTCCAGTCATTGCATTTTGCAGGCAAAGAAATATTCAAATATACCCATACCTGGATGATTGTCTAATTTAGGCAGAAAACCGGGATATACTATTGAATCATCTGGCGTTTGTACAAAAAGTGCTAACTTCTTTGGGGTACACCATAAACAAAAAGAAATCACATCTGGTACCCTGCCAACAAATTGTATTCCTGGAAGCAAGCTTGAACGCAACTTCCCAGATGGCTTTCCTCACACTAGAGAAATAAGTTCATTTGACAGCTTACTTCAAACTAATGGCCACAAAGACCCTGCTATCTTAAGACAAATACTGCAAGCCTTGGGGGTCATGGCCTCCTGCATTCTCCTAATTCCATATGCAAGACTGCATATGAGGAAACTACAATGGTATCTAAAAAGCATATGGTGTCAACATTCTCAGGATCTAGAAGCAATGATTCCTATCATACAGTGCCTACAGTTAGAGTTCCTTTGGTGGGCAGAGGCCTGCCACCAAAACAGGGGACTGCCATTCACTTTACTCCCTGCTTCCCAAACCCTAACAACAGATGCATCAGACTATGCATGGGGGGCTCACTTGGCAGGGAGGTGCATTCAGGGCAAATGGAACCCACAAACTGACAAATGCACCTGCATATCAGTCAAAAAGAAATGTTAGCTGCACAGAATGCTCTGACAGCCTTCAAGGACCACATTCGTCCAGGACAGTTAATGGTAAAGACGGACACCACCACTGTTATGTGGTACATAAGCAGGGGGGAACCCACTCATACCCTCTCTGCAGACTAGCCATGGCTCTGTGGAACACAGCCTTGAGCTACCAAGTGCACCTACAGGCTCAATTCCTGCCAGGAAAGCTAAGTACACTGGCAGACGATCTAAGCAGAAATATCATGGACCCACACGAGTGGAAACTGGAACCAAAGACCTTCAACATGTTGATAAACAGATGGGGGAGCCCAGAGATAGACCTGTTTGCCTCACCCCAGAACTACCAATTGGACAAATTCTGCACAAGGACTCCACACAAACAAGCTTGGAAAGTGGATGCCCTGTCCTTCACCTGGAAAAATCTATCAGATGTTCATCATGTTACACTGCTGCAGTCAGCACACTTGGGTTATCCTGCCGTCAGGCGGTCCCGCAGTCGGCTCGAGTTCCAAAGTCTTGGTCTGGCATCGGTTGCTGTCGCTTCTTCCCTGAAGTCAGTGCGCCAGGGGTGTATAAGATGCAGCCGACGCCATTTTCTTCAGTCTTTCTTGCCACGCGGTGCCCGATGCAAAAGCAGTTCGCAAGTGCCGGTCGACCAACTCCTGAGATTTTCATTCCGAATCCAGAACCGAAGTCTTCTACAAAGCTAAGTACCCCGTTGGGGAAACTTTTTCTTGCCTCAGACCGATGTCAGTAAAAGTTAATAATTGTATTTCTTGTGGGAAGCAAATACCTCATAAGGATTTCCATTCCTGTTGTATCCCATGCCTAGGCCCAGACCACGACGTCACTGGTTGTCGGTTTTGTGTTAGGTTTAACATGCGCACTATTAAACGTCAGTTTGATTTTGCCCGACATTATTTTGGCAGAAAATTCAATTACACCATGCCGTCGGAACAACCGACGACCGGAATGCACAAAAAGCGCAAAGGCAAGGACAGGCATCTGAGGCTCAAAACTGACGATGAGGCCTCTGCTAGGCCAGTCGCCGGTTCTCCGGTTTTCAGCGAGGCGCCTTTGCAGCCCCTAACGACCACTTCTTTGGAACCACAGGCCACCTCTGACTCCCACGTGGAGATGGCTGGGCCTTCGGATACACCAGACTTGAGACCTACTGAGACTAACCCTTCTGAGGGCTCCAGAGTAGCTGAACAACCTGCAGCTTCAGAGGGCATTTTCAGGCCTACTCAGTTAACCATTAAATCTTCTGCTAAACCTAAACCAAAGAAACAACTTCAGCATTCACCAGCACAGGCCTCCATGCCTAAGAAACAGATGCTCAAAATGGCCGAAGAACTAATTACTTTGATCAGGGGGTCCCACCCTCCCCTGATAAAAGGCCTAGACAGGATGCAGACTATGGCTCATCCGACCAGGTGTCCATCTCCTCAGACTCATCCTCAGACCTAGGATACTCTTTACCCCCTTATGAGGATTCTGATGCTGAGGAATCCATTCCTTCAGCCTCTCCACCAGAGGACTACTCCTTTGGGGAAACCTTGCATACCATGCGGGAGCATTTCCATTGGGAGGGCCAGGATTACTCAGAATTCAAGAAAAGGCTCAGAGATTTCCTTTTATTACCTCAACACAGACCCCTTGCTATTCCGCCAGTGTTAGATATTGTGGATGATGTGTATGCTGAATCCAGCTTAAATCCTGATTCTTTGCCTCCAGCTCCAGTTAAGCCAGACAGATATTACAGAGTCCCTGACTCTCACAAATTCCTTTATAAAAGCCCTGTTGCTGACCCTGAAACTATTTCCCAGGATCCCAAAGGGGTAAAGGCCTCTACAACAAAAAATCCAGTCCCCTCTGATAGAGATTCCAGGACATTAGACAGATGGGAAAATAAAGTATACACATCTGCAACTTTAGCAATGAGAGCACTGAATTGCCAGTTTCACATGCTTAAATACCAGCAATATTTGATGTCTCAGTTGAAACAAAAAATGCTTCCAAATTCAGAACTTCCTAACTATAAGGAAATGCAGGATTTATTGCATGCAGCTGAACAAGTGGGAAAACATACTTTGCAATGTGGTTTTGATTCCTTAGAGGCCTCCTGTAGAGCAGCAGTTACAGGGTCCATCATTAGAAGGCATGCTTGGTTAAAAGAACAGACCTTACCAGATCATGTTAAAGCAAAGTTATTGGATGCACCCTTGCAGCAGGATGTTTTATTTGGAGTTAAGGCAGAAGAGGTATTAAAGAAAATGGAGGATAAAGCAAAATCTATGCAAACGGTGAAGGATTTCTTACAGGTTCAGCCTCCTCGATTTAGCAGAAATTGGCCAACAAAGAATTGGTCCTTTCCAGTTTCAGACAGACCTCAAAGGGGCAGATACAGACATCCAAGAGGTAGAGGTCAACCACAAGGTACTTACAGGCCTCGACAATGGGGTACTTCAACCCAGAAAGAAGGGGAAGACAGGCCTCAACCTTATAAAAAGCAGACCCAATGACTTCCAACTACAGCTGCCAAACATCTCTCTTTTGGCAGCCCCCTTGGCGGAAAGTTGACACTTTTCAGTCACAATTGGCAATTAATCACCAAAGACAAATGGGTTCTCCATATTGTGTCTCAAGGTTACAGGTTCCACTTTCACACTCTGCCAAGGTTAAAAGGAATGCCAAATCTGCCACCAAATCAATGGGCAGAGGCTCAATGGCAAATTACAGCACTCATGGACATGAGAGCTATTCAAGAGGTACCAATACAGGAGCAAGGACAAGGATTTTACTCAAGACTCTTTCTGGTTCCCAGAAAGGACAAAGCCTGGAGGCCCATTCTGGATCTTTCTTCTCTAAATACTTACCTGGATGTTCCAAAATTCAAAATGTTGACACTACAGCAGCTTCTTCCCATGCTGGGCAAGAAAGCTTGGCTCGTAACATTGGACCTCAAGGAGGCATACCTGCATGTCCCTATCAGATAAAATTGCAGAAGATACCTCAGATTCTTAGCAGGTTCAATGCACTACCAATTCTCTGCACTGCCCTTTGGCTTATCTACTTCGCCCAGGGTCTTTACAAAATGCCTGGCACCAGTAATTGAATTTTGCAGACAAAAAGGAATTCAAATTTACCCATATTTGGACGACTGCCTTATTCAAGCAGAGAGCAAAGACATTCTTCTAAAGCATCTGGTGTTTGTAAAAAGACTGCTAATTTGCCTACGGTACACAGTAAACGAAAAGAAATCAAAACTAGTGCCCCCACAAGAGATAATATTCTTGGGTGCCAGCTTAAATACAACGGCCCTGATGGCTTATCTCATGCCAGACAAGCAAGGACAACTGATTCAATATTTCCAATTAATGGCAACAAAGACTCAACTCCCTGCAAGAAAAATTCTGCAGGCCTTGGGTTACATGGCATCTTGCATACTACTAATTCCATATGCAAAACTGCATATGAGGAAACTACAATGGTACCTAAAGAGTGTCTTGTCTCAACACTGTCACAGTTTGGAAACAGTAATACCACTTATTCCTTGCCTTCAACAGGAGTTTCGATGGTGGGCTCAAGCCTGTCACCTCAACAAGGGACAACTTTTCACTCAACCCACAGCCAGGCAAACACTGACAACAGATGCTTCGGATTACGCCTGGGGAGCACACATGGCAGGAAAATGTATTCAGGACAAGTGGAACGCAGAACAAAGGCATCCTCACATCAATCAAAAAGAGATGCTAGCTGTACAAAATGCCCTTATAGCTTTCAAGGACCTTCTGTATCCAGGACAACTTCTTCTAAGGACAGACAACACCACAGTTATGTGGTACATAAACAAGCAAGGGGGCACTCATTCATATCCCCTCTGCAGACAAGCCATGACCTTGTGGAACATAGCTATAGCCTATCAAGTTCATCTGCAAGCACAATTCCTGCCAGGAGAGAAAAACACACTGGCAGACGACTTAAGCAGAAACATCATGGACCCACACAAGTGGAAATTAAATCCACAAATGTTCAGGATGATAACACAGAAATGGTGGAGCCCAGACATAGATCTGTTCGCATCCCCAATGAATTGCCAGCTACAGAAATTCTGCACAAGGACTTACCACCCACAAGCATGGAAAGTGGATGCCCTCTCATTCAGCTGGAAAAACCTACAAGTATACGCTTTCCCAACACTGCCTCCCCTTTCAAAGGTACTCATAAAAGCCAGACAAGAAAGGCCAAAGATGATCCTGATTGCCCCAGACTGGCCACGCCAGCACTGGTACCCAATCTTAAAAAAGCACAAGGACCATCATGGATTTTGCCTCAAATCTCTCAACTTCTGACTCAGCAAAACAATCAGATACTGCATGGCCAGCTCAAGACTTTAAACCTGGCTGCATTGCAAATTCCTTAGTCAAGCAAACAATGCCTCTCTCCAAAGCTGTTATGGATGTCATTCTGGAGGCCAGAAGGCCTAGTACCAGGAAAGCATATTCGGATAAATGGAAGAGATTCTGTGCCTAGAACCAGGTTCACAACCTTGATCCTCTTGTCCCAAATATTCAGATACTACAATACTTGACTGAGATGCTGGACAAGGGCCTCTCCTTTTCATCCATTAAGATCCATGCCTCTGCCATCTCTGCTAATTACAGCACGGATCCACCTATTTTTTGTCATCCTTTGGTAAAATACCTCAGAGGGGCTAAAAACATAAGACTGCCCCGTAGAGCACCAACTCCAACTTGGGATCTCAACTTTGCCTTCGAGAAATTAACTTTACCTCCTTTTGAGCCAGCTAACTCAGCAGACTTAAAATATGTCTCTTGGAAAACTGCTCTGCTCCTGGCAATAACCTCAGCACGAAGAATTTCAGAATTACAGGCACTAATGGCAGTGGAACCCTTCATCATATTCCACCAAGACAGGGTGTCTTTAAGAACAAACCCTACTTTTATGCCAAAGGTGGTATCAAGTGTGGCTCTAAACCAAACTATTCACTTGCCAACTTTTTATCCAAATCCACAGAATAAAGGAGAGAGGCTACTGCATTCCTTGGACATACACAGGCAGTTACGCTTCTACTTGGACAAAACTAAAGCTTTCAGAAAAACTGAGCAATTGTTTGTATCATATGCTGCAGGAACACAGGGAAAAGCTATTTCAAAACAGACCATTTCAAAATGAATAGGCCACTGCATACGTTTCTGCAATACACATCATGGGAAAACTGCACCTAACAACATTAGGTCTCATTCCACCAGGGCAACAGCCACTTCAACTGCCTACCTCAGAGGAGTTCCTACACAGGACATTTTGGAAGCAGCAACTTGGAGTTCTGTACATACCTTCATCAAGTATTACCATCTGCCTCTTTACTCTAAATCCAAAGCTGGCTTTGCCACTGAAGTTCTGCAGGGCCTTTTAGCCACCCCTAATGCCTTATAGAACCAGCCACCCTAACTCTGCTTTGGGATTCTACCCAAGTGTGATGACTGCAGCAGTGTAACACGATGAACATAGTACAGTTATGTACCTACCATAAATGTAGATGTTCGAGTGTATACACTGCTGCAGTCCAGGTTACCGTCCCTCCTTCCCCTCTTACTTTCTGGTACTTACCTAGGGCATATACCCTTTATTACCTATGGGGAGTATTTGCTGGTAACTAAAAATGGTTGTTTGCTTTTCTTTTCTACCCTTGCTGATTATGGGAAGTATTTTCTGGTAACATAAAGTATTTGATTGCTTTTCTTATGTATGTTTATTAGCAATTTACATTGCCTACCTTTTTGGGGGCACCTGACATCTGGGGCAAGAAAAACTGAAGAAAATGGCGTCGGCTGCATCTTATATACCCCTGGTGCACTGACATCAGAGAAGAAGCGACAGCAACCGACGCCAGACTAAGACTTTGGAACTCGGGCCGACTGCGGGACCGCCTGACGGCAGGATAACCCAAGTGTGATGACTGCAGCATTGTATACACTCGAACATCTACATTTATGGTAGGTACAAAACTGCACTTTTATTCCTTTCCTCCTCTCCAAGGTATTGCTAAAGATCAAACAGGACAAACCAAGGACGATACTGATTTAACCAGACTAGCCACGCCAACAATGGGTACCCCCTCTTGTGCAGTGTGTCACTGCTGGCACCATGGCACCTGCCTCAAACCCCTACCCTGCTGTCCCAGCAGAAGGGCCAGATTCTGCACCCTCAGCTTCAAACCCTGAACCTGGCAGCCTGGCTAATTACCTGATCTCTCCATTACCATCCCTCAGTAAACAAGTGTTGGATGTCATTCAGGAGGCAACGAGGCCTAGTACTAGAAAATCTTATGCTGAAAAATGGAAAAGATTCTGTTCCTGGAACCAAACTCAGGGGATGAGCACAGCAGCGCCCAATTTACCTCAGATTATTCAATACTTAACTGAGACGCTTCACAAGGGCCTTTCTTTTTCCTCCATCAAAATTCATGCCTCAGCCATTTCAGCTCATTACAACACAGAGCCACCCCTCTTCTCTCATCCACTGCTCAAGCAGTTCCTCAGAAGGGCCAAAAACTTAAGACCACCCAGGAGAGCCTCTGCTCCAGCCTGGGACCTTAACTTTGTATTGGAAAAACTTACTCTACCTCCTTTTAAGCCCGCTGCAAATGCAGAGTTGAAATTCCTTTCTTGAAAGACAGCCTTCCTTTTAGCCATCACTTCAGCTAGAAGGGTGTCTGAATTACAGGCCCTTATGGCAGTGGAGCCTTTCATCATCTTTCATGTGGACAGGGTGTCCCTCAGGACCAATCCCTCCTTCATGCCCAAGATAGTATCCAGTGTGGCTCTTAATCAGTCCATTCATTTGCCAACCTTCTTTTCTAAGCCACAAAACAAAGGGGAACGGATACTGCACTCCTTAGATGTGCACAGACAACTTAGATTTTACTTGGACAGGATTAAACCTCTCAGGAAATCAGAACAGCTGCTGGTGGCATTTGCTGCAGGGGCAGAGGAGAAGGCCATTTCAAAGCAAACTGTTTCTAAATGGATAGGCCATTGCATTAATTTCTGCTATAAGCACCATGGAAAAACCTTTCCCACAGGGGATAAGACCACATTCAACCAGGGCTGCATCTACCTCTACAGCCTTTCTCAGTGGTGTCCCTACCATGGGCATCCTAGAAGCTGCTACCTGGAGTTCTGTACATACTTTCACCAAGCATTACCATTTTCCAATTTTCTCTAAATCCAGAGCTGGTTTTGCCACTGCAGTCCTGCAGGGCCTTATAGCTGGTCCTTTTGCTATCTAATTCCTCCTCCCATCTTTAGCTTTGGGAATCTACCCAAATGTGATGACTGCAACAGTGAAATACGAAGAACATAGTACAGTTGTGTACACTTACCATAAATGTAGATGCTCGAGTGTATTCACTGTTGCAGTCCTGGTTACCCTCCCTCAAGCCCCCTGACTTCTTTTGGCTATACCTCTATCCCTTTTTTACTACGCTTAAAAGCTTTTTGGTGGATTTGCTTTTTTGTTGGAGGTATAACCTTGTATATATATTTAATTGCTTCCCATTGGGGAGCACCTGATATCTGGGGCAAGATAAACTGATATAATGGCATCAGCTGCATGCTTTATACCCCTGACTACCTGACATCATGGAAGATGAGACAGCAACCGACGCAGAACCCAAGACTTTGATAATCAGGCCGACTGAGGGCTACTGCAAGCAGATAACCCAAATGTGATGACTGCAACAGTGAATACACTCAAACTTCTACATTTATGGTAAGTGTACACAACTGTACTTTACAGCACCTGACCTTTGTAAAGGACCTACTGGCCTCCCTGGGGTACACTATCAACAGAAAGAAATCAAAACTAGTACCCACACAAAAAATTGTATTCCTGGGAGCAAGCCTGGACACAGCATCCCATATGGCATTCCTTACTCCAGAAAAACAAGCCTACCTGACAGGCTACTTCTCTCAGCTAGCCACCAGAACCCAGTTATCATCAAGGAAAATCCTGCAAGCTCTAGGGTTCATGGCCTCCTGCATTCTACTCATTGCATATGCCAGATTGCATATAAGGAAACTACAATGGTACTTAAAAAGCCTTTGGTGTCAACACTCTCAAGACCTGGAAACTGTCATACCAATGATACCTTGCTAAGGAAAGATTTTCTTTGGTGGGCAGCAGCATGCAACCACAACAAGGGTCTTCCCTTTTCACAACCCCATGCCACCCAGACCCTCATCACAGACACATCAGACTTTGCCTGGGGTGCAAACCTGGACGGTAGGCGCATTCAGGGCCATTGGAGCCCAAATCAAATACACCTGCACATCAACCAAAAAGAGATGCTGTTCAGCATTCCTTAACAGCTTTCAGACCCCTACTCTCCCCAGGGCCTCTACTGATCAAAACAGACAATACCACAGTGATGTGGGATATCAACAAGCAGGGAGGAACTCACTCTTATCCTCTTTGCAGGCTCGCCATGACCCTTTGGCACACGGCCACAGCCATGCAACTACACCTGTTAGCACAATTCCTACCAGGCTCCCTAAACTCCCTGGCAAACAACTTAAGCAGAAACCTGCTAGACCCACACAAATGGCAGCTAGACCACAGAATCTTCACCTTTGTAACCCAGAAATGGGGCACCCCGAAGGTGGATTTCTTTGCCTTGCACTCCAATCATCAGCTCAGCAAATTCTGCAAAAGGGAACCTGTCAGCAAGGCCTGGAAAGTGGATGCTCTATCCCTCCAGTGGGTAAACCTCTCGGTCTATGCCTTTCCCCCCTCTACCATTCATTTCAAGGGTACTGTTCAAAATAAGGAAGGAAAAACCAAGGACAGTCCTGATTGCCCCAGTCTGACCACACCAGCACTGATACCCACTGCTGTGCAGCCTGTCACCCCTGCCACCATGGCAGCTACCTCAGATCCCAACACTCTTGACCCAGAAGAATGGAGAATTCATGCATCCCCAATTGCAGACTCTCAACCTGGCAGCCTGGCTTACACCCTAACCTCTCTTCAAACTGCCAGCCTAAGCAAACAAGTCCTAGATGTTATACGTGAGGCCAGATGACCCAGCACTAGAAAATCCTATGCTGATAAGTGGAAAAGGTTTTGCACCTGGATCCAGGCTAAGGGATCTGAGACAGCACAGCTCTCCCTACCGCTCATCTTGGATTACCTAGTAGACCTACTACACAGGGATCTATCCTTCTCTTCTATTAAAATTCATGCCTCTGCCATCTCTGCTCATTTCAGCACAGAGCCTCCTATCTTCTCACACAGTCTCATCAAACAATTCCTGAGAGGGGCTAACAACTTAAGGCCACCCAGAAGAGCTCCTACCCCAGCTTGGGACCTTAACTTTGTGTTGGAAAAGCTCACCCTACCCCCTTTGAACCTGCAGCTTCATCAGAGTTAAAATTCCTCTCTTGGAAAACAGCCTTGCTTCTGGCCATCACTTCAGCTAGAAGAGTTTCAGAGCTACAAGCACTTATGGCTGTAGAGCCCTTCATCATTTTTCATGCTGACAGGGTCTCCCTCAGGACTAAACCCTCCTTCATGCCTAAAGTGGTGTCTAGTGTGACTCGCCCACCTTTTTCCCTAATCCACAAAACAAGGGGGAAGGGATTCTGCACTTTCTATATGTGCACAGACAGCTCAGATTCTATATGGATAGGACTAAATCTTTTAGAAAAAAACGACCATTTGCTAGTCAGCTTCGCAGCAGGGGCAGAAGACAAGGCCATATCCAAAGAAACTATCTCAAAATGGATAGCACACTGCATCCATTTCTGCTACAAACAGCATGGGAAACCAGGGCAACCTCCACCAATGCATTTTATCTCAGGGGGGGGGGGTCCCCACCAGGGACATCCTGGAGTGTGCAACTTGGACTTATGTTCATACCTTCACCAAACATTACCACCTGCCTATCTTCTCCAAATCCAGGGCAGGCTTTGCCACCGCAGTCTTGCAGGGCGTCCTAGCCAGCCCCCAGGCTTCTTGACTGCCTCCACCCTTTTCTTCAGCTTTGGGAATCAATCCAAGTGTGATGATTGCAACAGTGAAACATGAAGAACATAGTACAGTTGTGTACACTTACCATAAATGTAGATGTTCGAGTGTATTCACTGTTGCAGTCCTGGTCCCCCCCTCCACCCCCCCCTTGTCTGTCTCTCTATCTCTTCCACTCTCCTTACAGGGAATTTTTGGTATTAACTTTATACTGGTGGTGTTCTTCCACCATAACCTAGCTCTCTATTTGGGGGCTCCTGACAGTTGGGGCAAGAAAACCTGATGTAATGGTGGCTGCCTGATTTTATACCACTGATGACCTGACGTCAGTCCTGGAGCGACAGCAACCAATGCAGAAATACTAAGCCTCTGGTATTCAGGCTGACTGAGGGCTATCCCTGGCAGGATAACCCAAATGTGATGACTGCAACAGTGAATACACTCGTACATCTACATTTATGGTAAGTGTACACAACTGTACTTTCTGCTGTGTTCTCAATGTCAGATCTGTTTGTACAGAAAATCAGCTTTTTTTCAGGGCTTCAGAGCTGAGGGGGATCTGGGTGCAGCCTTCTGGCCTCTGTGTCAGCACTTGATATTGAAGAGAGGAAACTGGGGCCTCTGTGGCTAGGTCAGGTCCATCCTGATCCTTTCTGCCATCTGCCTCCGTAGTTACTCATCAGCTCACTCCAGGACAGCCCACACCATTAAGCCTCAAGAAATCCCTTATTGTGGGACCCCTTGCATCTTCCATATCCCCTCACAGTTTTACCTCAGGAGGCCAATTCCCCTCTACACAAGCCATATACAATTTTAATTTCACCCAACTACAGGCCGTTTGTGAGCAAGGGTTCAGCTGTAGATGCCATTTTGGTTACTGCAACCATCAAAAAGGACATCTTAGAGGAGAGTTCCATGGTCCTTCCCCCAAACAAGGAGTACTGGGCAATGGACCATCACGAAAAGCACACCTACACTTCAGCCACCTTTGCTTTTCATGTGCTGAACTAGCCAGTTCATTTGACAAGATTTCAAAGGGACTTGATCTTGGAAGTGTCAGACTGTGAAGACAGAGCAGCCTCTGGATTCTCAAAAGTCTCTGGAGGCTGAAGTGTCTACCATGCAATCAGTAACCAATGTGTCCATGTGGCTTCTAACTATGCTGATGGTACAGCCTGCTTAGGCATCACCATGCAATGTCATGCCTGGATGTGCTTATATAACTTTGTGAATAGCTTTATGGCATCCTTGTGTAATACTCCATTTGATGTATCCTCTGTGTTTGGTCCAAAGATCAAGAATACTGTGTCCAGGAGCGAACAAGGATACTATGTCCAGCAGCGAACAAGAAGGAAAGACTGTCTGCAGTTGGGGTTCGATTTTGCACACTTCAGGGATCCTTCTATAAGAGCAAGAAGGGGAAGGTGGCTCTTCTTTCATAAGTGCATGTCACTCCAGGGGAGGTCTGCATAATCAGGGCTTCCACTGTCCCTTTGCTGGTAAGCTGGCTTAGGACTTCTGAAGGGTTAACCAACTGCTGCCTTCTGGAGGTAGTCAGGGAGCGCTTGGCTGTCCACCTGAAAGCTTGGAAGGCCATTACTTTGAACATTTGAATGCTGTGAGTTGTATCCAGAGGTAATTCTATTACCTTTTTATAGACTCCAAAGAGAACTTTAAGATCCCTTTCTGATGTTACACCCCATCAACAAAGGGAAGCAGTTGTGAAGATAAAACAAAATCTGCTTCTCAAGAGTCATCAAAGAGGTCCCACCAGACTAATGAAGATCCTGGGTCTATTCAAGATTCTTTTTAGTGCAAAAGAAGAACAAGGGCCATGTTTTTTAGATCTCAGCAACTTGAATCAATATGCCAAACAGATCAAGTTTGGATGGTCAGGATGCAGTCCAGTCTCTACTGAGGAAAGAGGACTGTATATAGTAGGCCTCAAGGATGCCTACTATGTCATAAAGATAATGAGGCATTGCAGGAGGTTCCTGCCCTTTCATCTGGGAGTCATTCACTATCTGCTTTGTGTACTGCCATTTGGTCTCACCACAGTTCCCCTTGGTGCTCACCAGATATGTGGCAGTCATGGCAGCCTGGCTCAGGCTGCGGGGATTCCATGTCTTTCCACACCTGGACAACTGTTTTCTCACTGCATCCACAAAGGAATCTTACAAAAGCCAGGGACTACTTGCTCTAGTTGTGTCTGTCTTTGGGGATAACAGTGAACTATGACAAGTCTAATTTGAACAAGCACAGGTGCTGGAGGTTATCAGTTGCTGTCTGGATACAGTCAACCAAATTGCTAAGTTACCATCTTAAAGACTAAATTCTCTTGGATTTAAACCTGACTGGTCTTACAGCCCCAAGGTCTCCTGATTCTTTAATTCTGTGACTTCGTGGGCTTATGGCTGCATCTGTTTGGCTTGTGCCTCTAGCAAGGTTCTACATGTGAGTTCTTCAGTGGATTCTATCACCTCAATGATCCATTCTCTGTCACCCTTTGGATTTTCCTCATTCATCTTACCATCCTTTGCAGTCACTGCATCTCATGGTGGATGGATTCTCATCATAATGCAGCAGGGCACCCCTTAGCACTTCCTCAACTCCAAGCCAAGGTTACCCCAGATGCTTCTGTCATAGTATAGGGGTGGCATTTTGAAGGAAAGATGGTCCACATTACCTTGTTACAGTCAGAGGCCAATCTTCACATCAATGTCTTGGCGATAATAGCTGTCCTGTTAGCAATGCATGCCTTTCAGGACTTTCTCCTTTTGAGCAGAAGCATCTTCTTCCCTAAGTGGTCCCTAAAACAGCTAGCAGCTGTGGGTTTTCAGCCACCAGGGCCATCCCTGCTGTGATCTCTTTGCATCCCCCTATAATACCAAATGCTGCAGATATTTCATCCTGATCCCCCTAGAGAGACAGCAAGAGAGATCACCTGTCAAAGTTCAGTTGGCCGCCATCTTCATATTCCATGTTGACATGGATAATATGCTGGTAGTATCTCTGAAATTTTCTAAATCTTTCTTGAAAGGGATTTTTCTGTTCACACTTCCTGTATTAGACCCTGTCCCTCCCTGGGATCTCAGTCTTCATTTTGTAAGTCCTCACTATACTACCATTTGAGCCTGCTGCCACAGTTTCTCTAAAAATTCTTTCCTGGAAGGCATTATTTTTGGTGGCTATTACTTCTGCCAGGAGGATTTCAGAACTTCATGCCGTATCTATCCTTCCTCCATGTCTTGTTTTTCTTAAGGACAGGGTAACCCTTCAAGTTGACCATTTTCTGCCTAAAGTGACCACTGAGTTGAATTTGAATCAGCCAATACGTTTACTGGTTTTCTTTCCTAATTTCAGTAACAGCGGAGAATATTTGCTACACTGTTTAGAGGTTCATCAACTGAGATTCTACTTGGACAGAACTAAAATATTCAGGAATTCTAACCATCTTTTTGTCCTTTTCCAAACCTCGATTGGGCAAACCCATTTCAAAACTGACTATATCAAGATTACTTTCCAACTGCATCTTTTGCAAAATCTTTGAAAGGGATTTCTGTTGATTACTTAATGAAATATCAAAAAATATATGTGTCAGAATGGATTTGCTGTAGTAGCATTATTTCAGACATTAGAGTTGACAAAATGGATTTCTGCTTTTCAGATCAGAAACATGTTTGTATTCTAAAAGGCACTGGTAAAGCAGCTATATTGCCACTTTGAATAAAGCTTATAGTACTGCTTTGTTATGAAACAAAGGAGTATCATCAAACGTTGCTTGCCTGAATGAAGCAGTTAAAATCATAAATAATAAGTGTCTATTGTTTGACCTTGTTTTGTTACATATTCTATAATGAATGCAGCCTTGTTTGTGCACTGCATGAATGAAATCATGGGATCATAGTATTGTGATGAGAAAATGCAGAGATGTAGCAAAACTGGCAGGTTGTAAGTAATTATTATAATTAAAAGAAATGTTCCAGAATGAGTCTGTACTTTATTTCATGTAATAAAAAGTCTGTAGTTCTGCCATGTCTAGTTTAGATTATGAGAGACTACATTAGATTTATGTTAGTCTTTGCTTTATTCTACCAATATATTCTGAACAATAAATGTTTTGCCCTAAACTGCTTTTGTGTCTCAGTGGATTTACTGAAGATGGATGGTAGTAAAGAACCTATTAACATTGGTGTGTTCAGCCATTTTTTCTAAAAGAACTTGCCATGTTGTCTCATCTGCTTTTAAAATTTATGATGCAGCTGAGAGGGGAAAATCAGTGGCAAATTCAAAGGCCATGGAATCCCATTTCACCAAGCTTAGTCCCTAGAATAGATCACCTCAACATCCTGATGGAGATCAGGAGATGTGGGGACTAAGGCAGCAGGAACTTCAATCTTTGACATGACATGTTTTGTAAGAAAGAAAACAAAATGAAAGCAGGTACCATTTTAGTGTTTTTTCATTCTACTAAATATGTGAACAGTGGACAAACTTTCTTTTTAATTACTTGTCAGCAATAAGCTGGGTTATAAAGTAATGCTTTTCGGTCTTAGAGAGCATTAATGGCATTTTGTATAGTCTAGTACAGTAAACAATAAAGTCTGATGTTGTCCTTTTCAATCTTCCTCAATATAAGGGTTATGGATCTGACCATTGATCCAACCCGGCTGCATTCTGCAGACCTTGGTTCCAACTCTCAAGCTCCTCCCTTAACCAGTAATGTCCTAGTCTATCCCCAATACCTCAGATCTCATTTGCTGCCATCTTGCATGCTCATGGATCCTCTCTTTCAATGTTTTCTGAGGCCTTCTAGTTTCATTGTGAGTGCTTTTTCTCTCAAAAATATCTTTTCCCCTACTACTAATATTTAAATTGGATTATTACTCTCTCTTAGATTTCAGGTTCCTTTACTTCAATTTAATTACTTGAATAAAGTAATTTCTTAAGTACCATTATTGGTACTCCTTTCTTTTCATACCCCTTTTTTGACGGTATTCTCTACAAGCATTGCTGGTAGTTTTTCTCCTCTGCTATAGTCAAACAAAACATTTTATATTTCTTTGTTCTTTTCCTTTCTTTCTCGTTTACAGTTTGTTACTATGGCTGAGAAACATATAGGGTTTAAAAAAATGAACTTCCTATAGGCACAAAAGTCTGAATTCTGGACAGTACATCTGGATACGAACTGTACCATTTGTGTGGGGGTTAACTTCAGGGCCATAACAGACAGACAATATAAATTAGTCATTAAAGGGTTACTACCCCATCCTCTTCCTCCTCCTCCAGGTCTCAAACCTCCAGCAAATTATCCAAGGCTCCATCAGAGCACAGAAAATGATCTCCACCTAAGTCTCCGAAGACTTCTTCATCCTCGGAGCCTCCACAAAAAATATGGAGGTAGAAAACCTACGGGTCCAATAGTCATTTCATGCACTGCTCCTGTTCAACCTATGGATCCAAAACCATCCAATCTGGCCTTGGGTACCTCTCATGCACTGAAAACTCTTTCACCAAGTTCATCATAGACCCTATATCTCCTCAGATCTACTCCCCTCTCATGCAAACTCTGAGGAAGCACTCCAGACCTCAGTCTTTCACCTCATCTATCAGGTCCTCCAGGAGTCTCTCTGAAGCAGAAGTGGACAGGATGATGACTAGACAGCTTGGGTTCAGCTCTCTCCTCGAGACACAGATCCAAGGTCATGGCTTGACTGCCTGCTTTAGAGGTCTTGGCTGTGGTGCAGCCAGCCATGGCTTCTCCTGGTCCATCAGACTTCAAGGTTGTGGAGAGGGTCTTCTCTCATTCAAGAGATCCAGTGCTGTCAGATCCTGCACTCTCTCCCCCTTTGGTTCCAGGCTCTGATCCCATCAGACCTACTCCACAGGGACAAGTCAGTACTAAGTAGCATTAGGATGGTCCCTATAGAGGAACTACCCCTCTCTTCAGACACCTCTCCAGAGCATCCTGCTGAGGGGATCCACTGAAAGAGAATGTGCAAAAGGAGGCATATAGATTCCTCTCTGGAATCCTCACTGAAGATACTGACTTTGAAGGAGAAGGGTCCCCCAGATCAGTACCTGATGACATCTTATTTGGAGACATTTTGGAAACCCTTAAGCAAAAAGGTGGTTGGTCCTCAGATAACCCTTCCACTGAGGAGTCAGTGTTCCTGGAAGCTTTTGGTTCTGGCCCATCTATGTCTTGGGTGACTCCCCTGACCAATGAGCTTATCAACCTAGTCTCTTGCCAGGCATAGAAAGAACTAGATTCTGTTGAACAGATCCCCTGTCAACCATACAAAATTTTAATCCCTCCAAAAGACAGACCCTACTGGAGCAAAGGAGTCCCTGTTGATGTGATGGTTTTGGCAGCAGCCACTAAGATGGAGCTAGCAGAACAGTTTCTCTGTCCACCCCCCAACAGATAATCCAGGGCACTGGACAGATTTGGGAAGCACATATTTGCCTCAGTGACCTTTGCCTTACGGTCCCTAAACTATTTGTTGCAGTTTACAAGACTGCAGAGGGATTTGACCAAGGAACTCTCCGAGTCCATGCCTCCAGAGGATTATAAAAGGTCATCCTCACAGCTGGCCACTCTTATCTATATTGACTGCATCCATGAGGCTAATTTCCCATGCAGTGGAAGGTCCCTCACAGGCTGCCGGTTCAGGTATTGCCATAAAGAGACATACCTGGATGCAGTTATGTGATTTTGTGGAGCCTTTCAAGTCTTTTTTATCAGTGCTCCCTTTGATGGAACTTCCTTGTTTGGCACCTCTTTGAAAGAAGTACTTTCCCACAGTGAACAGGAAGGAAAGACATGCTGTAGGGATTTGCGTTTTTACCCCTCAACGATCCTTTTCAAGGAATCAAAGAGGAGGCAAGAAAATGTTGTTCTGTAAATCCCAGAGATTTTTCCAGGATTCATGTGGAGATAACTCCTTCAGAAGCAGAGGAGGGAGTTCAACTGGAAGACTCCATCCTTGTGGCAAAGGAGGCATGCAAAATTGGGATTTCTGAGATTCCTTTTGGGACAGACCCTTTCAGCACTCCTGAAGTGCTGCCCAACTGCTCACCTCTGGAGGCAGTTGGGGGACATTTGTCCTTGCACCCAGATGCCTGGGCTACTATAACAAAAGATTCTTGGGTGCTAAACATATTCAGAGTTTACTTCATACCATTTTTCCAAATGCTTCTCACAAAAGAGAAAGGCTTTTCAACATTCCACCCAGTGAGAGAGAAGCTGCAGCTCAAGAAATTCAGAAGCTGTTGAACAAACAAGCCATCCAGGAGATAACAGACCAGAGAGGATTTGAAACTTACTTGAGGTTTTTTTTAGTGCCAAAAAAGACAAGGGACCTGAGACCAATTTTGGATCTAAGCAATGTGAACCAAAATGTGAGGAAATCAAAGTTCTGAATGGTTACAGTTCAGTACATTCTACCTCTTTTACACAAAGACAATTGGATGTGCTCAGTTGATATTTAGGATGCATACTGTCACATTGAAATAGACAGACTGTCCCAAAGAGAGTTGCCCTTTTGACTGGGAGCCAGTCACAATCAGTTCAGAGCTCTGCCGTTTAGACTCACTACAGCCCCCAGAATGTTTACCAAGTGTATGGCAATGATAGCATCTCACTTGTGACGGCAAGGATTCTGGGTGTTTCCATATTTAGAAAACTGGCTCTTCACTATCCCAACCAAACATCTGCTAGAAAAGTCCAGGGAATATTTGCTCCAAGTTTGCCAATTTCTAGGTATTACAGTCAGCATCCCCAAATCCAAGCTGCTGCTGGTACAGAGCCTGTAGTTCACCTAATCACAATAAGTCAGATTGCTTCCCTACCTCTGCATTGTGTGGCCACAATCCAGTCCCAGGTTCAACAAATCCTTTATCTTCCTGCTCCTCCTGCCAGACTTGTTCTACAAGCTCTAGGTTACATAGAAGCATCCATAGTTTTAGTTCCATTAGCATGTTACTATATGCATGTTCTCCAGTGGCCTTTAGCTGTTCAGTGGTCTATTCTTTGACAAACTCTTTCCTACCCAGACTCACTCTAGTATACATAAACCATCTTCAGTGGTAGATCCAGTTGGACAACACTCTGATAGGTCATCCCTTTGTTCTGTTTTCCCCAGTGGCCTCAGTAACCACGGACACCTCCTAACTAGGGTGGGGGGGGTATTATTTGGAAAGAACAGTCCAAGGCAAGTGGTCCCTCCAAGAGACCAATTCATATATGAGTGTCCTAGAGATGACAGCAGACCTTCTAGCATTGCAGGCATTTCAAGATGTTCTCCCCCTGGGTACCATTGCGATTCAAACTGACAACATGTCTGTGGTCTGGTATAGCAACAAACAAGGCTGAACTCAAGTTTACCCTCTCTGTCAAGAAGCTATGAGAGTTAGCAATGGCCAGTCTCTTCCAACCGCTTTCTAGTGGCAATGTATATGCTGGGGAAATCCAACGTTCTAACGGACAAACTCAGCAGGTCCATTCTGATGCCTCATTAGTGGTCTCTCAATCAATCAGTGGCAGATAGAATCTTTCATCACTGGGGCCAACCATGCTGCAATCTTTTCACTTCCTCCGACAACAACAAATGCAACAGGTGCTTTGCCCTGATTCCCCCCTCAGGGTAAGTCACTGAAGGATGTAGTAGTCCAAGTTTGGCCTTCTGCTCTTATCCCCAAATACCTCCTATTCCAAAATTTCTTCAGAAAGCCAGTTGGATGAAGAGCTCAGCCATCCTCATTGCTTCTTTCTGGCCTCACCAAGTGTGATTCCTTTTCCTTTGGGCTCATCTTTATTATCCTCCTTGGATGCTGGATGCCAGCCCAGACCTTTTGTCATATCCATCAGGGATCAAACATCACAATATCACAGCACTCAAACTAACCTCATGGTTTCTCCAGTTCCATTAATAGCGAGACAGCCCAGGCTTTCTTCAACAGTTCATAGTCTTTTCTCCTCACAGAAAGATTCCATTAAAAGGATTTACAAGAGTAAATGGAAAAGATGCTCTATCTAGGCTCTGAAAAATAACAATGATCCCTTCACCGCCTCTATTTCTTCTGTGTTGGAATTTTTAGCTTCTCTCTTTGCAAAAGGTGCTAGTTTTTCCACAGTCAAAATGCAATTGGCAGCCATATCTAATTTCACTCAGGAGACAATGTTTATTGCTTGGCTGCTTCCGGGTTGTGTAAGGCTTTCTTAAATGGCACCTTCTTCCTTAGACCTCCAGTCAAAGACCTGTCACCACTTTGGGATCTAACAGTAGTACTTCTAGGCTTAACTCAACAACCCTTTAAACGTTCAGCAAAATCTGAATTAAAATTCCTGTCTTGGAAAATAGCCTTTTTAGTTGCTATTACAGCCACAAAAAGAATCTTTGAACTCCAGGCTCTTTGATCTAAAGTCCCTTATGTTGTCTTTCATAAAGATAGAGTTACTCTATGAACTAATCCTTCCTAACTAAAACAAAAAAAGTGGCTTCCTAATCAAACATAAGTCAAACTATTCCTTTAGCAGTCTTTTTCCCAAAATATTCAAAGAGAGAATACATGCTACACCTTTTAGATGTACGTAGACAACTGCATTTCTATTTAGACAGAAAAAAAGATTTCAGAAAAATGCACTGACTGTTTATTTCCTTTTCACCTAGTAAGCTGGGTTCTCCAATCTCTAAAGTTACGTTGGCCAAATGGATAACTAATTGCATCTCCTGGATGTATTCCCAACAAGGTCTCTCCCTTCCAAAACCACCTAGGGCTCATGCAACCAGATCAATGGCCACCTCATGTGCCTTCTTGTCTAGAACTTCCATAGATGATATTTGTGCAGCAGCCACTTGGTCTAACACTCATACGTTTATCAATCTTTACAAATTGGGCATAATTTCACGTAGTAGTATTGCTTTTGGTGCAGCAGTTCTCTGGAATATCTGTCCATGAGGGCCACTCAAGATTTACATTGCTGGGGACTCTGTCCCATACGTTGAGGAAGAATGAAAAGGACAGCATCAGATATGAAAGTTGTATACTCACCATAACTATGCATCTGTTTTGTCCGTTTTCATTCTTCTCACCCTCCTTCCCCCTTTCTGTCATATTCTGGAGTGACGCGATAGACTTTTGGAACCTATAGTTTCAGGTCTGAGCCCTAGTTTTACTTCTCTTCCTTTTTTTGCTATTATATGCAAGACATTTTTAGGCAGTAAACTTGATCTGAGGTATTGGGGATTAACTGGGGCATTATGGGTAGAGGAAGGAGCTCAAGAGTTGGATTCAAAATCTGTAGAACGAGGCCAAGTTGGATCTGAAGTTGGATCTGCGACCCATACAGTGAGGAAGAATGAAAATGGATAACACAGATGCATAGTTGTGGTGAGTACATAAGTGCAATATAATCTGTGTTGCATAGGAGGATCAACAAAAGAAAAAATACACAAGGTAATCTTTAACTATTGTGCAAACAAGACCTGAAAAGGCAGAAATAAACTGATGAATGTAAGCTGTCAGGATTCTTGGAAGCTTTAAAGTTTAAAGACAGGAGGCAAAAAAAAAAGTTTAAAGTTTGATACTTTTGCAGTACAAAGTTTAACCATGATCTGGTTAAAAGTTTCTAAGTGAGTAGCACATAAGAGTTCATCACATGGTTGTTGTTATACTCAATTGTCCAAGGAAGACAGATGAAAAATATGTCGTAATTTAAAATAAAAGACCATGTTCTGCCAGGTGAAGTTTTTCAGCACTTCTGGATGAATTACAATTTGAGTTCTGGACAGTTTAAAAAGAAAAGAATCCAAGAGATAAGCATAGAATGCAGGAAAACACTTTTGCAGAAATCATTCTGTTTGCTGTAGAAAGCAAAAGGAGAACTTTTGACTTATTTACAGCTTATATGCCGTAAATCCTAAAGCTACGTTTAGAAAAAGGTTTTTGCAAAATGCCAGCACAGACACTGCATTCTATTCTGTTTGAAAAACAGATCTCTGAGCTTCAAGCTGCTTGTTTTCAACAGAAAGGAGAAGAGGAATATACTGTTCTCAAGTTTTGGAAATTATACTTGTTAACTGTTGTTTTACCTATGCATTGACTGCTGTGCACAATTTTTTTGACTAGTACTAGTGACCCTAGTTGGACTAACCCGGTTAACAAATGTCAATCAATAAAATAAATTACTTTGATTTTAATAACTTTTTATTTCTTTTCACAGGTTCTGTTTTCAGTGATATTTTAAAACAGGTTTTAATTCCAAATGTGTTGGTATGCAAACCGAACGTAGCAATGACAATTTAGTTTTAATGTAATGAGTTCCAAATGTTGGCTTTAAGCCAATTAATTTGTAAATTTCTAACCTAACAGTTTTATTCCAGGTTTATTTTTTCTTCTCTCTGAACACAGTGTGGATCTTTATTTAGTGCTAACATTGTAATGTTATTTTAATAACAGGACTTTAGTTGCTGAGTGTAAAAGGTAATCTGATGTTGTTAATCTTCATTCATTCCTTACTGATGGGTTATCGATTCCATTCTTGGAACTGAGACGGACAATATCAAGCCCGCGTCAGCCAAAAACTCTCAAGCCAAGGTCCTACCCAGAATACTCTGCTCCCTGTTACTCCATATCTCGTTTGCCATGTTGCTGTACAGCCGTGTCAAGCCACTCTTTCAGCTAAGTGTCTAATTTTTTGAAAGTTTTATACATTGTTCTTTAAATATTTTCAGATAGATTCTACTAATATTTTCCTACCTATCGTATACTCTCTCCCTTTAGTCTTTTCCCTTTATTACCCTTTTTCTTTCCTTTGAGGTAATTCTTCATTACCATCATTGGGAATCCTTCCTTTTCTCTTCTTACCCTTTTGGGTAGCCTTTCCTCTTCTTTTTGGTACTGTTCTTCTTTTCCACATCATTATGTCGGATAAGAAAAGTAGTGTTGGTTTCAAGCAGTGTAAAGATTGCGGCCATAAGTTACTGCTTTCCGATGGCCACGACTTATGTGTCTACTGTCTGAATGTCTCCCACCTTACTGTGGATCCAATGTGTGGGTTTTATAAAAAATTTTCTACCAGGACTCTTAACGAGAGGAAGAATAAGTTAATTTTGAAAGGTCTTCTCAAGTCTCCTTTCTCTGAGGCTATTTCTGGGTCAGGGGGGCCACCCCTCCTGTTAAACCCCGTAAGAGGCATTCTTCCTCTTCATCATCAAAGTCGCTACCCCCTTCTCCCTCTGGAGATCGTTGGGAGTCGACTCAAAAAGGTGAAATTGATTATTACTTCGGTGCTGCCACCTGTGACCCTGTCAGCTCCAGGTTTAGCACTGCCACAAATGATTCTGGCTCCAGCCATGTCTTCCTTATTGATACCGGCACTGGAGTTCCCGGTGCAGACAACTACGGCTCTGACAGTTCTGTTGCAGCCCTTACTGGAACCGTCCATGCAGGTACAGTCCCCTTCGGCACCATTGGTACAATCCCCTTCAGCTCAGAGTATGACTTTTCTGTACTTCACGGCGCAGACATTTTTGGCACCATGTCCTTCAGTGCAGTCCTTATCGGCACCGTCCATATTACCGGTGCAGACACTTTCCTTGATGACACCATACCCATCGGGGCAGACTTTTGCCTTTACGGTGCAGACACCTTCAACTACTATGGTGCTAACGTCGTCGGCGCAGACTACTTCCACACTGTTTTCTTTGGTACAGATGTCCTCGGTTCCGGGCTCTGCACCTATTGAATTAGCAAGGACTAAGTATTCTCCTTCATTGGATCCATTTGCTGGCAGTCAATTTAGTCCCTTTCTAGAAAGGCCAGAGTCGCCGTCAGCTTTCTCCATGAGGTCAACCAAGAGTCTCTCTGAACAAGATTTGTTGCAGCTTGTTGACTAGTTTCTTGTGGCCAGAGGTCTCTCTCAACCATTGAAGTCCACGTTCCCTCCTTCAGGTGAATGTATATCTCCTCAAACTCCAACGTACATTCCTCCTTCGACTTCTAACCAAGTTTTGAAGCCTATTACTCTGACAGCAGCTTCCCTTCCCCTGACTCCAATAGTGGATCTCACTTTGGAACTGGAGTCGTCCTTGTGGCCCACAGTGCACTGAGTATCGGGCTCTTCTCAGATCAGTGGCTGTGCCGTGGGGGAGGGCATTCCTGGTTCCATGCCGATTTTTTCTATGGCAACCTCCAGGGATCCTCTCTCTCTCACGGTTCACGGTCCTATTGAGACTCCTGGTCTGGAGGTGGACTCGTCAGGGTGGGGTGTGACCCTGGCTTTGAGATTTTCATGCTCAGTTCTGGGCTCCCATCCCTCCTTAGGCGGGCCAGCCCTCCAGCCCATGGAAAGGTGCTTGCCTCTGCTGGCAAATCCCACATGTCGGAGTCCTCTTCCCCCTCTGTGCCACAACTGTCACAAGCCACAACCACCAGGCACAAGGGCCTCAGAAGACCCTCCCCTCTTTGCAGTCTGCCCCAGAACCTCCCACTGAGGAAGTACTCCGCAAAGCATCATGCAAGAGAAAGCACATGGACTCCATTGAGGAGTCATTGACTGAAGATACAGATTTTGATGATGGGGAAGGGTCCCCACAGTCACCCTCTGATGAGGTGCCCTTTGGTGACATCCTCGAGATCCTTAGAAAGAGAGGTGACTGGAAATCCTCTAATTCTTTCTCTGAGGAATCCATATTCCTGCAGGCCTTTCGTGCCTGGCCGCCTACCTCGTGGGTCACACCGCCTGCCGATGAGCTCATCCAGCTCATCATCCAGCAAGCATGGAAGGATCCTGACACCCTGGAAGCGATACCAAGGAGACCGGATAAAATATTATCAACCCCAGCTGAGCACCCACATTGGTCACGAGGCCTTCCAGTAGATGCTATGGTAGTGGCGGCTGCAACTAAGAAGGATTTGGCAAAAGAGAGCCAAACTGCCCATCCACCCAACAAGGAGTCCTGGGCGATTGACAGACTAGGGAAGCATGTGTTTGCTTCATCGACCTTCGCAATAAGGTCTTTGAACTATTTGGCACACTTTACCAGGCTTCAGAGGGATCTTATCAACCAGCTCTCTGAAACCTTGGCAGGAGCTGTTTCTGACGAGCTCCGTGACAATGTGACTTCTCAGATAGCCACCCTAGAGTCCATTTCCAACTCTTCCATGCATCTTATTTCTCACTCAATGGAAGGGGCGGCTAGGCATGGGTATAGTCACCAGACGACATGCCTGGATGCGCCTTTGTGACTTTGTGGACTCCTTTAAGGCTTCCTTCATGAATGCCCCCATTGAGGCCGCTTCTTTGTTTGGTCATAAAGTGAAAGATATGCTGGCAAGGTGCGAACAAGATGGCAAGACCCTGTCTGCCGTTGGTGTCAGACACTCCACTCCTCAGCGATTCTACTCCAGAAATCAGAGGAGTGGGAAGATGTGGCACAGGAAATCACAGGGCTCTTTCTGGGATGCACGTGCCGAGTTCTCTCCTAGAGGCAGAGGGGGAAACTGCAATGGAAGACACCCCTTTTGGGGCAGAAGAGGTCCGCGAAACCAGGGTTCCAGAGATTCCTTCTCTGGCCAATCCTATCAGTGCTCCCGAAGCATTGCCCGACTGCTCACCTCTGGAAGTGGTCGGGGATCGCTTTTCCTTGTACCCAGCTGCATGGCAAAATATAACCACTGGCTCTTGGGTACAATGGATAATAGCCAGAGGCTATCATATCCCTTCCATCTTTGTCCAATCTCATCCAGAATATTACCCGATGTTCCATCCAGTCAAAGGAAAGCAACAGCACACGAAATCCAAAAGCTGCTACAAAAAAGAGTCATCCAGATGGTCCCCCAAGACCAGATAGGATCCGTTTCTTTACTCAAGGTTCTTTTTATTGCCAAAAAAGACAGGGGACTGGAGACCAATTCTGGATCTCAGCACACTGAACAAATTTGTAAAACAGAGAAATTCCAGATGGTCATGGTTCAGTCTATCCTTCCTCTTCTGGAAGAAGATGATTGGATGTGCTCTGTAGATCTTCAAGATGCTTATTGCCACATAAAAATGGACAAATGCTCAAGAAGATACCTCCGTTTCCACATAGGAGCCAGTCACTACCAATTTTGAGCTCTGTCCTTCGGTCTCTCTACAGCCCCCAGAGTGTTCACCAAATGCATGGCAGTGGTTATCGCTCACTTGAGACATCAAGGATTCCAGGCGTTTCCAAATCTAGATGACTGGCTCCTCACCGCCCCCACAAAGCGTCTACTGGAAAAAGCCCTGCATTACACTCTCCTAACAGCTCAAAGCCTGGGAATCACTATAAACTGGGAGAAATCCAACATGACCCCAACTCAGTCTTTGGAATTTATAGGGGTACTGTTGGACATGAGAAATTGCACAGCATCCCTTCTGGACCACGGGCTTCAGAGAGTAAAGCAACAGGTTCAACCGCTGCTCTGTCACCACAAATCTCCCGCTCGATCTGTACTCCAACTCTTGGGGTCAATGGCAGCCTCGATCACCATTATTCCTCTAGCCAGATTCCACATGAGACTCCTTCAGTGGCTACTTCTCATTCAGTGGTACCCTCTACAACATCCTTTGTCTTTTCAGATATGTGTAACTCAGAGATGCAAGCAAGATTTACTCTGGTGGACATCTCGAAATCCCCAGTAATGGTCTCGCCCCTTCAACCCCCATCAACCGATAGCCACGTTGACCATGGACACCTCCCTCATGGGGTGGGGGGGCTATGTCGGGGGAACTCTGTCCAAAGCACCTGGTTGGAGACAGAGGCGCTTTTGCATATTAATGTCCTGGAACTGAGGGCGGTGCTACTAACACTGCAAGCATTCCATTCCATCCTTCCGTTAGGGCAATCAGACGTCAGTGGTCTGGTACATCAACAAACAAGGGGGCACCAGATCTTACCCATAATGCCAAGAGTACTTGAGAATATGGCAATGGGTGATAGCTTCCAACTGCTTTCTAATTGTAATGCACATTCCCAGGAGCTCCAACGTGATAGCTGACAAATTGAGCAGGTGCATTCTGCAGCCTCACGAGTGGTCCCTCAATCCTATGATAGTGGTAAAAATCTTCAACCGCTGGGTCCAGCCTTGCTGTGAACTATTTGCCTCCCCAACCAACTACAAGTGCAGCAACTATTTTGCCTTAATCCCCCCTCGGGGACAGTCACAGAGAGATGCTCTAGTCCATGCTTGGCCCTCAGGTCTACTTTATGCTTATCCTCCTCTTCCCTTCATCTCCCAATTTCTGAAGAAAGCACAACATTTGAAGAGCAAAGTGATCCTCATTGCTTCATATTGGCCTCGACAAGTCTCGTTTCCCTTCCTCTGGCCTCATCTGCTAGATCATCCGTGGATCCTCAATCCATCCCCAACGTTGATCTCCCATCCGCAGGGTCTGATTCACCCCAATCAAACAACCCTGAAATTGACACCTTGGTTTCTCCCCTTCCAATGATTGCCAGGCATGAAAACCTCTTGTCCCCTGTACGCAGTATTCTTATTGCATCTCATGAATCGTCCACCAGACTAATCTATCTTAACAAAAGGAAAAGGTTCTCTCTATGGGCAGTGAATAAATAATTAGAACCATTGTCAGCCCCAGTTTTGGTGGTACTGGATTACTTATCACATCTTTTCCACTCTGGGGTATCTGCCTTTACTATTCGTGTGCATTTAGCTGCCATCTCAAATTTCCACAATGGTTTTCAAGATTCTTCACTTATGTCACACAGACTGTGTAAAACTTTCTTGAAAGGGGTTATCCACCTAAAACCTCCCTTTAGAGAACTGGTACAACCTTGGGATTTGGCATTGGTTCTGCAAGCTCTAACAGCTTCCCCCTTTGAGCCTGCGTCTTCATGTGATGTAAAACATCTCTCTTGGAAAATTTTGTTTCTAATTGCAATCACATCGGCCAGACGCTTGTCAGAACTTCAAGCCTTATGCATCAAACCTCCCTATCTTATCTTCCATAAGGATAGGGTATCACTGAGAACTAATTCTTCCTTTTTACCAAAAGTGGCGTCAGAGTGGTCTATCAACCAATCTATTGACCTACCAGTGTTATTTCCTAACCATTCTAACAAGGGAGAGTATTGCCTGCACTCCTTGGATGTTCATAGGCAAATACGATTTTATCTGGACAGAACAAAATCTACCCGTAAATTAGACCAACTGTTTCTAGGCTTTTTCTGGACCTAAACAAGTTCATCCTGTATCAAGAGTTACATTGGCTTCATGGTTGAGAAATTGTATTACCTTTATCTACAACAAAAATAATCTTACCTTGCCTCATAGAGTGAAAGCTCATTCTACAAGATCTATGGCAACTTCAGTAGCTTTCTATGCTAAGGCTTCCCTCAATGATATTTGCTCAGCTGCAACTTGGGCCAAGCCTCATACCTTTATTCTTCATTACAAATTGGACTTGGCCTCCAGAGGTAGAGCTTCCTTTGACTCGATGGTACTCAGGAATTTCCTTCCATGAGGGCCACCCAGGGGTACAGGTAGCTGGAGACTCTGTCTCATTAGTAAGGAATGAACGAAGATTAACAACATCAAATAAAGAGGTTATGTCTTACCATAATGTTCCAGCTTTGTTGTTGATCTTCGTTCATTCATTACTACCCACCCTCCATCCCCTATCCGGAGGTTCCTGGTTGATCTCATGTACTCTTTAATTGTAGGTCTGTTATGACCAGAGGTAGTCTCTACTTTTATCTATCAACTTGCAAATTTGATCTGAGGTAACAGGGAGCAGAGCAATCTGGGTAGGACTTTGGCTCGAGAGTTTTTGGCTGACGTGAGCATGATATTGGCTGGCTCGGTTCTGAGGACGGAACCGATAACCCATCAGTAATGAATGAATGAAGATCAACAACACAGATGGAACGTTATGTTAAAACATAACTTTTTTTACTGTGATAATCAAACACAGAATAAAAGTCAGTACTGCATGATAACTAATATATTCTGATATTTTGACAGAAAAAAGTATGTGTAGATTTGAGCACAAGTATTAATAAAAGCATACAGACATGTATACACATACATACACACCAACACAGACATGCACAAACTACTACAGGATATGTCTAATAGGTTCATAGCTGTGTACTAGGCTAACGACCACCATGGCCTTTATAAGCCTAGCCATGTATTTCAAAACAATTGTGTCCCTGTGTTTCATGGGCATTTATTGGGAGGGGGTATGTTAGGAAGTTTTTAGAGGTTATGTGAGGGGGTATGATTGGACATTACTGTCTTCCTATGTCTATCAGAGAGATGAGGGGGGTCAGACACAGGGTAAATTTCCAATTTCCCATCCATTGGTCAAGGTTACTTTTAAATAGAGTTAGGGATGGACTGTGATTCGTATGGATGAGGAGCCTGTACCAGAGCATGGGGAATCTTCTGGGACACATATCTTTTTTGCCCGCCTGCCTTTTTTATGTCACAAGCAAAATTTAAATCCTTGGATCTAGTGGTTCTGATGATGATCATTTTGTGAATGTGCAAAAGGTTCATCAGAGCTGAATCAGAAGATGCTTTGGATGCCAGGCATAGCTTGCCTCTCGGCAACCAGGAGTTCAAATACTCATAAAATTTAAATGTAATGGCACTAGCACTTTAATAGTATGAATGAATGTCATGTGATGTAAGAATTTGGTATAAATGAGGCACAGTATGAATGGGAGTTAGTTCTGATGAAGTCTTTGGATGAAAGCGCTTAACTGGACTTTTTTATGCTTGGAAATTAAAGTTCCTTTTATTCATCATTCGAGTGCTGGTGTTTTCTGCGGGTCCATAGGAACAGATAACACTTTTTTTCTGTGGTTATTGGTTGGTCGCTGTTCCAGTTTCTTGTTTATCTGGTTATTTTCACCAATATGGACTCTCTAGACGAGTTACCGTCTATTTTTTCACCCAGGAGAGAGGAAATAAGAGGGCTCCAGTCTGAGATGGCCATCATGCGAGGTGAGCTGACAAGGTTGATAGACCTGATGACTCAACCTAACCCTGTGGTCGGCCGTAACAGGTCTGTGACGTCTACACGGCAGGAGGGCTGTAATGGAGACCAGAAAGATGGAAGGAGTGTTCGGATGAGTCGCGACGAACTGGAGGTTCCAGCCTCTCATGGATCCCGACCGGAGCATAATTCAACGCTTAGAAACGGTTCCAGAGTTGGAAGAAATGGATCGGAGGTGGATTTCAGTAAAACAGGGGCGCGACCGAAACGGACAGTACCGAAGAGGACTTATGCCTTTACAGCGCAAGAAAAGAATACAGGTACTGTTTTTAAGCCCACAGCTCAAAAAAGCTTTAGAGTAAAAGAGCGGGCGGATTACAACATTTTTATGGAAGGGCAATTTGACTTTAATAGCAACAACAAGGTCAATGGTGGTCATACTATGAATAAAGAAGGGGCCCGGATAAATGACTGTACGCTAAAAGACATTATTGTGTCATTTGGGAAGAAGTTGAAGGTATTGAAAACGTTGCAGTTGGACAATAACTACTTGAAAAAATGTTTGGATAGTGGGGTTGTCCCCATGGGTTTACGTTTCTTTAAAATTCCCATGGGGATAGAATTGAATGATGAAAATAAATGTAAATGCAACAAAATGTTTGATGGATTCGGTTTTACATTCATGGAGTTTATTATTGAGTGCAATGACAACAGAATCTGCATGTTAATAGCAGAATTGGATGATTTAAACAATATTATAACGCAAGATGTATTGTTTGATGATTTTGAAACACTTTATGAAAGTCAATTTAACTGGGTATCGAATATCACTAGCAAGCAATTTGAAAGAAAATGCAAAAAGTTGAACAGAGATACAGATCAGTATAAAAATAATGAGGCAGACAGATGGGTTAAGGATACCAACAGGAAGGGGTACCAGGTTAATACTGGTCAGAAGATTAGGCAACATGAAAGGGGTAAAGGTAGAGAGGAATATTCCTACAATACCAAGAATGAATACTATGGATACAAAAGAGGGGGGGGGGTAGGTACAATAATCGTGCTTTTAACAATCACTATCAATACAAACAATACTATCAACATAATCAGCATCACAACAATTATGATTTTTTAGGGGGGGATGGATGGGAAGACCACGAATTCAGACAAAGCAGAGGTGGGGGGGATTATCACATAAGGGGAAGGGCCACGAAATAAAGAAATGTGTAGGAAACAATGAAGGTGGACAAATCAACAATAGAAATGAGATAGTAAAGGTGAATGATGTTATAAGCACCTATGATAACTTTTTTATCTACAACTACACGGACGTGCCCTTAAGGAAAGAACATTTTACTCTACTCTCTAAGGGAATGAAGTACATCCCACATACCAAATTTAATTTGGTGGAAAGTATTATAGATGTTAAGAAATTTATTAGAAAATTGAACCTGAAAGTTAAATTTGAGGGGGTGGAAGAGAAGGATAAAAAAGAATTCCATATCCCAAGTGCTTATACACCACCTTTAAACCATCTATTAGGGACCTTTGAAAAATTGATTGTAGAAGATATCTACAAGTATAATAAAAAGAACAAAATGGGGGGATACAACTTAACTAAGGACGAAGTAGGTGCATTGAATGAATTACAACGAAATGTGGATACACGGGTTATGAAACCCGACAAAGGAGGGGGTGTGGTGCTCTACCCCTCACAGGATTATAGGAACAAGATTAATGCAATCCTACTTCAGACTGGAAAGTATAGTGTGTCCTCAGTGAATGAGGTCAACATAGGGCACCATAAAATAGATTTATTTTTAGAAGATCTACTCATGGATGGAAGGATAGACAATAACTTATATCAGTATTTAAAGGTGAAAAATCCTATTTTGGGTACCATTGTGGGTATCCCAAAAATTCATAAGGATCTTAGGGACCCACCATTTAGGCCTATTATATCCGGGAGCCAGTCTAAGACCTTTCCTTTTGGAAAGGTCATAGATAAGTGGCTGAAACCATTGGTTAAGATAGTCCCACACCTAGTGGTGGATTCTTGGGATTTTCTCGGAAGGTTGAAACCAGGAATGGCTCAAGGGGTAAAATGGATGGTGACCATGGACGTTATTGACCTCTTTTCTAATATACCTAAGGATGAAGGTCTGGATAGATTACAGGACAGTATCATGTGGTCCAAGGTATTATCTTGGGAGAAAACATTATTGATAATGGGCTTTATGGAAGTGGTATTAACCCACAATTATATATGGTATGAAGGTGAATACTACAAACAGGAGAAGGGTGTGGCAATGGGGGCAGCTTGTGCCCCCATTTACGCCAACCTTGTAGTATTCAATTGGGAGATGGAATATGTATTTAATACACATTGGAGGCAATACATTTCGTGTTATTTTCGCTTTTTAGACGATATATTTATTTTATGGAAGGGTGACCTAGAGCTTTTGGACAAATTTTATGAGTATTTGAACTCATGCAGTGAACATTTTAAGTTCACTATGAATAAACAACAAGAAACTATACCATACTTGGATGTGGAAATCACATTAAGGGATGGTAAATTCAAGTCTAACATTTACAGAAAGAATACATTTAGTAATTCTTATCTTCATTTTACAAGTAAGCACCCCTGGACCCAGAAAAAGAGCATCATTAAGGGTCAGTGCATAAGGGCGGTAAGGATGACCTCTGAAAGGGAAGATGTAGACGTTGAATTGGACACAATAGCTGAATTTTTTATAGAAAGGGGTTACCCGATTAACATGATAAATGAAGTTACAGGATATGTTAGGGACCAATGGGGCAAACTATACAAACCACTATTGGGAGTGGGATTGGAAAAACCAACAGGGGAAGATGAGGGTAGTAATGAGGAAGGAAATACAAACAAATATGGATTGGCATGTGTACTGCAATATAATAGCTTTTGTGGAGATGTTATGAAAATCATTCGTAATAATTGGAATACACTAAGGGTAGATGATAGGATGTTTAAAATTGTGGGGAACGGGCCATTATTTGTTACAAGGAAAGGAAATAATATGAAGGCTCTGTTGGAAAAGAAGGTTGTAAATGATGTGGACAAAGGTAGGCGATGTGGTACCACCAGGTGTGGTACTTGCAAACAATGCAAGTTCATTGTTGAAACTGAGGAAACAGTGCTATCTAATTACAACAGCACCAGAATTAAATACCAAAAGGGGAATTGTAGGACATCTAATTTAGTTTATTTGGCCACCTGTAAAAGCTGCCCATGTTTTTATGTGGGTATGACTACCCGGTGTTTAAGGAACAGGATATACGACCATACTTACAGTATTAGAAATGGGGATTATAACAATGCATTATGGAAACATTTAAAAGATAATACTGGTTGTAAGGAATTTAGGTTTGGAATTTTAGAAGTAATCAAAATGAATTCAAGGGGAGGAGATATTAAAAACAAATTAGGTGAAAAGGAGGTAAGGTGGCAAATTAAACTGAATGCGTCCACATACCCTGGTCTGAACGAGCACATATCTATTAAGCCTATTTTATCAGGCAGACAAAGGTAGAAAAAATTAGTGAAGAAATACAGTGAACAAACTAATGTGTTACATGCCCACAACTTTACACATTATTAAATGTAGATAAAGTTCTGTTAGAATGTAGGTTATAGGATTACTGAAATGGTTTAACAACAATTTTACAAGTAGGTCATGTAAATATGTATGGTTTTTCATGTTGCAAGATTTTTTATGTCATTTGATTTTTTTAAAAATTGTTTGAACAATGAAGTTAAATGTAATGGCACTAGCACTTTAATAGTATGAATGAATGTCATGTGATGTAAGAATTTGGTATAAATGAGGCACAGTATGAATGGGAGTTAGTTCTGATGAAGTCTTTGGATGAAAGCGCTTAACTGGACTTTTTTATGCTTGGAAATTAAAGTTCCTTTTATTCATCATTCGAGTGCTGGTGTTTTCTGCGGGTCCATAGGAACAGATAACACTTTTTTTCTGTGGTTATTGGTTGGTCGCTGTTCCAGTTTCTTGTTTATCTGTTTCATTTTGATGTTATGACAGGAAAACAGTGCATTTGTTCACTTTTTTTCTCCCGTTTTATGATATTTACTACTGGTTTAACATTGCTGTAGCCGTTTTTATCTTTAAACACAAATTTTGTTTGCATTTTCTGTGGAGGTTTTTTCATTTCTGAGAAGGGAATCTCTAAGTAAATGCTTATTTATGCTATATTAAAATGTTTCTATTTGATTTAAGAGCACATACTTGATGTTTTGTCACATTTGGACAAGTGAATTTTACTTGCTATTGACTGTATGTACTGTTTCCTATACTGTGCAGATTTTAAACCAAGGGTTAGCACAATTTAAATTGTTTAGCCCTATTTTCTTTGTGGGAACATAGTTTATATTTTCTATTATTGATGGATCCTGTTACAGCTGCTCATACATCAAATTTAGTTGCACCTAAAAAGAAAAAAATCAAAACCATGCATCATCCTACAGTTTGAATCTGTTGCTCCCTTAAGCCGGGCCCCAACCATTTACCTTTTTCCCCTATCATCCTCTGGTGTGAGCCCACAGCCCTCTATGTTATGGGGGTCAGGCACATCCTCTGGGTCTGTTTCAATATCTGTTTTGGTGCTGGAGAACCAAACCCTTTAGGTGCAAGAGAGGTCCGGATGTAAGAGGCCCCTTTGCCAGATGTAATAATCTGTCCCCGAATATTTTGTACAGTAGTGTAGTTTTTAGTAAGAAGAAACAGAATCTTTATCACACAACAACCAGGTTATTACCATGTACAGGGCTGATATGGTTTCCTTAACTAAGAATGTTTTACAGTCAGCTAATCATGGAGGCTATACCCCTATATAGAATCACTATGGGGCTACCTTCTGTACAGATCAGTCTAATGCCAGAGATTTTGGTAAGGATTCTGATGCAGACAGTAGTGAACACTCTTGAGTCCATCCAGTCTGATTCTTTGGAAGGTGAATAGGTTGAGAAATCACAAAGCAGGCTGGTGTTATAACAATCAGAGGAAAAATCAACAATTAGATAAAAAAATTAGATAAAAAAAATCAGCTTTTAACCTCAAAAAGCTGGTTATTGAAACCATTTCATTCAACCTTGGAAAATATTGGTGTTGACCCTTAATTGCCATAACAGTTCTTTGTATTCAAGCCAGTAATCCATAGGACCTCCTCTCTCATCCATAGTCAGCTGTTCAAGAACTGTGAATTTAAAATTGTGACCTGAGTGGGTATTGACGTGCTTGGCCAGTGAAATTTTTAGGTTAATTTTTCTAATGTCATATAAATGCTGGTAAATATGTGTACAAAAGGCATTTTTGGTCTTGCCTATATAAAAACAGGACACGTCTGACAAATACCAGCATGTATGACATTCTTACTGCTACAGTTGTACTTATACTGAAATTTCACCCATCCATATCCGTTAAGAAAAACACTGTCACCTTCCAAAATATACTTGCAGTGAGTACCCTGCTTGCATTTGGACATTCTCCCTAATGCTCCAGCCGTATTGACACCTTTCCTCCTCTCTAAGATATTTTTAACACTGGTGTCCTTTCTGTACACTACCACAGGGGCTTCCCCTACTCTCTCTCTTATGGAATCAACATGAGTTTCCATAGTGAATTCCAGAAATGTAGTGCTAGAATTGAGGAACAAAAAAAATTCATCCAACTGGTCGTGGTTACCTTTCCATAAAATCAGGATGTCATCAAGGTAACATCCATAAAACTTACACCATGACATCCCTGTAGATGGAAAAACTATGGAAAATTCCCACTGAGTCAGGATTATGTTCACAAAAACTGGGACACAGGCTGCACCCATAGCCACACCTGTACTCTATTTGAACAATTGACCCTCATTTAAAATCATAAAACATATCCACTCCTTCTGTGTGAGGTATTACGTTAAATAAATCCTTCACGTCTATAGTGGAAAAAATAATGTCATTGCCAAAGTATTCCTGTTTTATTTTTTTGAGACAATCCCAGGAGTCCCTGATGATATGTGAAAAAGAACTTAAACAGTTAACTGTATGTCTAAGAACTTAGCTATTGGGGGAGTCTTAGATCCTTTTGCATCCACAATTGGTCTTAAGGGTGGGTGCGAGATATTCTTGTGCATCTTAGGAATCCCGAAAATAGTGGGAATCCTTGGGTGCTTTTGCGTACAGTAGTTGAATTCTACTTCTGAAATTTGGTTGTTCAAAAGTAAATCAATGAGGACCATATCAACATGACTGTATGCAATATTGAGTTCATTCCTGGAAACCTGCTGGTACCCTTCCCCCAATAAGTGACTTAACATACTGTCAGAGTATCTCTCTTGGTCCATAACCACTAATCCTCCTCCCTTGTCCGGTTTCATGACCCGGATGGTTTTGTTGTTTGATATACTTTTAAGTAAGGAGGTTTCCTTCTGAGTAAGGTTATGTGGTATGGTGCAAGATTTTTTCCTAGCAAGGTCTCTGATGTCATTCAAGCATATACCTTGAAACAGCTGAACTGAAGGACATAAAGGGGGATTTGCTACACTGGCTTTTCTACATGTTTCAGCAGTATTGTGTACCTGATTGCCGTCACCCAGAGTCACATTAAAATTAAATTTCCTGGTAAACAGCATTAAGTCAAGCAATGTTTTTTCTAAATTAAATTTCCTCAAAGGTACAAAATTAAGGCCCTTCTGAAAGAGGTTGGCCCATTCTTTAGTAACCAGGGTACTGCTCAAATTGTAAATTTTGAAGTCATGATGGTCATTTTCAATTATTTCCACTTCGCCATTCGTACTATCAGGTGACAAACTGGTATTCAGTGCCAGTTCTCCCGTCTCCCCTTCCCTCTCCCACCCCCTTGTTGGTACTGTGGGGGATGACAATGTTGTTCGCCCTGGAATATCATGTTCGAAGGCCTCCTGAACTGGTGATTTTGCTGCTGAATTCTCTCTGACCTTCTCAGGGGTGGGCCTAAAGGGATGGGACCGGGGTTATTGTCACCTTGATACTCAGATTCAACCATACCCTCATCAATAAAAACGTCATTATTGTTGTTAGAGTTAGTGGTACCATTGTTGACATGACTATTTACACTTAAGGGATAAGCTACACCACTTTCATAATCTTTAGCATCTCTTAACAATTTCTTATTCTTCTTTTCTTTAATTTTGTCCATAACCTTGTCAATATTTACAAAAATAGTATTGTATTCATTGAGCTTGTTAGAAAAATTAACATAATTTTTAATACTAGCACCTAATTTGTTCACAACATCTTGTAAAACAAGAATTTTTTTCTCATTGTCATTAACCAGCAATTGTAACAGTTCACATCCCTGGCGATTGAATAAAACAACCAGATCTTTATGTAAATCACTGTTGAAAGTTAAGCCATTAGGAAAACGCCAATATCTAAGTCCTTTAGGCACTTGTTCGCGCCTAAGACATTCTCTCAAGTATTGGTTTTCAATTTGAATCTTTTTCAACTTGAGACATTCTTTTTCAAGATTTTTGAACATAAAGTCAACAGTGCCTTGGGTATTCTGATGGTTGCCGTTATGAACAAAGCCCATACTGTCCCTGTTAATCCATTCTGATAAATTCGACATTTGGATGGCATCACTGAACAAACAAGGGTTCTGCTCCTTCTGGGTCCTCCTTTGCTGTAACCCCGAAGAAATGGAAGTACCTGGTTGTGTAACAGTAAACACTCCCGTAGTACTAGCATTTTCTCATTGGTTAGGGCTTCCTTGCCCTAATGGAATAGTAAAAAGGGAGTCTTGGGAACCAATAATCGGGGCTGGTTTTGATGGAACAACTTCGTTGACCAAATGGTCAATTTTCTGACCCAGGCCCAATATGTGAGCGTTAAAAGAACTGATAAGTTCAGTCAATTTATTGATGGCTGTAGTGAGTTCATCATGCTTGTCCCTGGTACCACCTCTGCTCTGCGTGGAAGAATCCATACTAAATACCCAATCAAGTAACACAAACTGAGAAGTCACAAAGCAGGCTGGTGTTACAAGAAACAAGGATAAAATTTATTCTTAAGCACTTTCGTCACAGATTACAGTTGACTTCTTCAGAAAAAACAGAGTGCCTCCACCCCACTCCTTGAATACTCATTACAAACACATTCCAAACCAATTTGTAAAAAACACCATAGGCATTTAAAGGTACAGACTCCCTATTTGCTCCACAATTATACATGCAAGATAAAAACAAACTAAGTATAAAACATGATTCAACATGTACTTTAAACTTAGTATTTTGACAAAAATCATAAAGTGAACAATTGAATAAAAAATCAACAATTAGAGGAAAAAATCAACAATTAGATAAAAAATTAGATAAAAAAATCAGCTTTTAACCTCAAAAAGCTGGTTATTTAAACCATTTCATTCAACCCTGGAAAAATATTGGCGTTGACCCTTAATTGCCATAACAGTTCTTTGTATTCAAGCCAATAATCCATAGGACCCCCTCTCTCATCCATAGTCAGCTGTTCAAGAACTGTGAATTTAAAATTGTGACCTGGGTGGGTATTGACGTGCTTGGCCAGTGAATTTTTTAGGTTAATTTTCCTAATGTCATATAAATGCTGGTAAATACGTGTACAAAAGGCATTTTTGGTCTTGCCTATATAAAAACAGGCACACTTCTGACAAATACCAGCATATATGACATTCTTACTGCTACAGTTGTACTTATACTGAAATTTCACCCATCCATATCCGTTAAGAAAAACACTGTCACCTTCCAAAATATACTTGCAGTGAGTACACTGCTTGCATTTGGACATTCTCCCTAATGCTCCAGCCGTATTGACACCTTTCCTCCTCTCTAAGATATTTTAACACTGGTGTCCTTTCTGTACACTACCACAGGGGCTTCCCCTACTCTCTCTCTTATGGCATTGTCTCCTGCCAAAATAAACCAGTTCTTGTAGACAATGTCCCGAATCAGTGGGAACTGAGGGGTGTAAGTTAATATAAAACCATGGTGAAAACGACCAGAGAATGAATCCCTGCTCTCCAAAGGAGCACACAATCTGGAGATGTCAATCCTTAGTAAGGGATAAAAATGTCCCTCAAGTCTCTTCCTAGTCACTTCATCAAGAAGAGGTAACACAAATTGCTCAGGACAACCTCTTCGTACCAACATGTTCAATAAAACTTCCTTTTCTGCATAAAAATCATTGATCCTGCTAGTCATGCGGGCCAACCTCACTCCCTGCCCCTTAACCAGGGAGCGTTTCTGATGTACAGGATGCCCGCTCTCATAATGAAGAAGGGAGTTTGAATAGGTTGGTTTTCGATATATGGTAGAATAAAATTGTGCAGAGGTATAATCCTTGCTAATCCTGATGTCCAGGTAACTGATGGAATCAACATGAGTTTCCATAGTGAATTCCAGAAATGTAGTGCTAGAATTGAGGAACAAAAAAAATTCATCCAACTGGTCTTGGTTACCTTTCCATAAAATCAGGATGTCATCAAGGTAACGTCCATAAAACTTACACCATGACATCCCTGTAGATGGAAAAACTATGGAAAGTTCCCACTGAGTCAGGACTATGTTCACAAAAACTGGGGCACAGGCTGCACCCATAGCCACACCTGTACTCTGTTTGAACAATTGACCCTCATAGATTACAAAACTATTCTCCAAAACAAGTTCCGTCAAAGTTCTCAAAGTCAAAATTTTGGTATGTGAAAAATTGGTATGCTGACATAGAAAATCATAAAACATATCCACTCCTTCTGTGTGAGGTGTTACGTTAAATAAATCCTTCATGTCTATAGTGGAAAAAATAATGTCATTGCCAAAGTATTCCTGTTTTATTTTTTTGAGACAATCCCAGGAGTCCCTGATGATATGTGAAAAAGAACTTAAACAGTTCTTTAACTGTATGTCTAAGAAGTTAGCTATTGGGAGAGTCTTAGATCCTTTTGCATCCACAATTGGTCTTAAGGGTGGGTGCGAGATATTCTTGTGGATCTTAGGGATCCCGAAAATAGTGGGAATCCTCGGGTGCTTTTGCGTACAATAGTTGAATTCTACTTCTGAAATTTGGTTGTTCAAAAGTAAATCAATGAGGACCATATCAACATGACTGTATGCAATATTGAGTTCATTCCAGGAAACCTGCTGGTACCCTTCCCCCAATAAGTGACTTAACATACTGTCAGAGTATCTCTCTTGGTCCATAATCACTAATCCTCCTCCCTTATCCGGTTTCATGACCCGGATGGTTTTGTTGTTTGATATACTTTTAAGTAAGGAGGTTTCCTTCTGAGTAAGGTTATGTGGTATGGTGCAAGATTTTTTCCTAGCAAGGTCTCTGATGTCATTCGAGCATATACCTTGAAACAGCTGAACTGAAGGACATAAAGGGGGATTTGCTACACTGGCTTTTCTACATGTCTCAGCAGTATTGTGTACCTGATTGCCGTCACCCAGAGTCACATTAAAATTCAATTTCCTGGTAAACAGCATTAAGTCAAGCAATGTTTTTTCTAAATTAAATTTCCTCAAAGGCACAAAATTAAGGCCCTTCTGAAAGAGGTTGGCCCATTCTTTAGTAACCAGGGTACTGCTCAAATTGTAAATTTTGAAGTCATGATGGCCATTTTCAATGATTTCCACTTCTCCATTCATACTATCAGGTGACAAACTGGTATTCAGTGCCAGTTCTCCCGTCTCCCCTTCCCTCTCCCACCCCCTTGTTGGTACTGTGGGGGATGACAATGTTGTTCGCCCTGGTATATCATGTTCGAAGGCCTCCTGAACTGGCGATTTTGCTGCTGAATTCTCTCCGACCTTCTCAGGGGTGGGCCTAAAGGGATGGGACCAGGGTTATTGTCACCATGATACTCAGATTCAACCATACCCTCCTCAATAAAAACATCATTATTGTTGTTAGAGTTAGTGGTACCATTGTTGACATGACTATTTACACTTAAGGGATAAGCTACACCACTTTCATAATCTTTAGCATCCCTTAACAATTTCTTATTCTTCTTTTCTTTAATTTTGTCCATAACCTTGTCAATATTTACAAAAATAATATTGTATTCATTGAGCTTGTTAGAAAAATTAACATCATTCTTAATACTAGCATCTAATTTGTTCACAACATCTTGTAAAACAAGAATTTTTTTCTCATTGTCTTTAACCAGCATTTGTAACAGTTCACATCCCTGGAGATTGAATAAAATCACCAGATCTTTATGTAAATCACTGTTGAAAGTTAAGCCATTAGGAAAACGTCAATATCTAAGTCCTTTAGGCACTTGTTCGCGCCTAAGACATTCTCTCAAGTATTGGTTTTCAATTTGAGTCTTTTTCAACTTGAGACATTCTTTTTCAAGATTTTTAAACATAAAGTCAACAGGATTATACCTCTCCACAATTTTATTCTGCCATATATCGAAAACCAACCTATTCAAACTCCCTTCTTCATTATGAGAGCGGACATCCTGTACATCAGAAATGCTCCCTGGTTAAGGGGCAGGGAGTGAGGTTGGCCTGCATGACTAGCAGGATCAATGATTTTTATGCAGAAAGGGAAGTTTTATTGAACATGTTGGTACAAAGAGGTTATCCTGAGCAATTTGTGTTACCTCTTCTTGATGAAGTGACTAGGAAGAGACTTGAGGGACATTTTTATCCCTTACTAGGGATTGACATCTCCAGATTGTGTGCTCCTTTGGAGAGCAGGGATTCATCCTCTGGTCATTTTCACCATGGTTTTATATTAACTTACACCCCTCAGTTCCCACTGATTCGGGACATTGTCTACAAGAACTGGTTTATTTTGGCAGGAGACAATGCCATAAGAGAGTGTAGGTGAAACCCCTGTGGTAGTGTACAGAAAGGACACTAGTGTTAAAAATATCTTAGAGAGGAGGAAAGGTGTCAATACGGCTGGAGCATTAGGGAGAATGTCCAAATGCAAGCAGTGTACTCACTGCAAGTATATTTTGGAAGGTGGCAGTGTTTTTCTTAACGGTTATGGATGGGTGAAATTTCAGTATAAGTACAACTGTAGCAGTAAGAATGTCATATATGCTGGTATTTGTCAGAAGTGTGCCTGTTTTTATATAGGCAAGACCAAAAATGCCTTTTGTACACGTATTTACCAGCATTTATATGATATTAGGAAAATGAACCTAAAATATTTACTGGCCAAGCACGGCAATACCCACCCAGGTCACAATTTTAAATTCACAATTCTTGAACAGCTGACTATGGATGAGAGAGGAGGTCCTATGGATTACTGGCTTGACTACAAAGAACTGTTATGGCAATTAAGGGTCACCACCAATATTTTTCCAGGGTTGAATGAAATGGTTTCAATAACCAGCTTTTTGAGGTTAAAAGCTGATTTTTTTATCTAATTGTTGATTTTTTCCTCTAATTGTTGATTTTTTATTCAATTGTTCACTTTATGATTTTTGTCAAAATACTAAGTTTAAAGTACATGTTGAATCATGTTTTATAGTTAGTTTTTATCTTGCATGTATAATTGTGGAGCAAATAGGGAGTCTGTACCTTTAAATGCTTATGATGTTTTTTACAAATTGGTTTGGAATGTGTTTGTAATGAGTATTTAAGGAGTGGGTGGAGGCACTCTGTTTTTTCTGAAGAAGTCAACTGTAATCTGTGACGAAAGCGCTTAAGAATAAATTTTATCCTTGTTTCTTGTAATACCAGCCTGCTTTGTGATTTCTCAGTTTGTGTTACTTGGTTGGGTACTAAGGTGAATAGGTTCAAAACCCCAAGCAAGTATTCACCTTTCAACAGATGCTAGCTAGATTTAGACGTGTATTTGACTGGAAGCAATCTGGAGCTACACCAAGGATTGGCAGAGTTTACGATATTCTTGAGGATGAGATTCCAAATGTTTTCAGTGTTCCTCCTCTATCGGCCTTAGAAGATGTGTATAAACCTGCATGTAAAATTACTTTGGCTAGTGAACCAGTTCCTAAAAAGGCTATGAAGAAATACAAGATGCACTCTGATCTTCCAGGTCTCTTTGCTTCTTTGTCAGCTGACCCAGTTACAGTTTCTCAAGTTGCCATCTCTAACAAGAAAGTGTTGGCCTCTTCTAATCCTACACTGCTGGATAAAATTGGTAAGTGGTTAGAATCTCAGGTTAAAAATGGCTCACTCTAATAATTTAGGGCTTCTTGTTGAAATTTATTTATCAATTTGCTTACAGTTTAGATAACTTTGCTGGATTTTTGCCTGCTGAACAGAAGTGTTGTATGAATGAGTGTTTCTAATGTGACTGGGGTTTTGAAACATGATTTCAGAAGTGTCCTGGAAGGTATGGGTGCTATTTCTAGAAATGCAGCTGCTTCTGTTGTGTTGTGAAGGTTTGCTTGGTTACATTCTTCTTCTTCTTCTTTCAGCTTTTCCTGGTTAGGGGTCGCCACGGTGGATCACCTGTCCGCTTACGATTGGCAGTGGAGTTTTATGGTGTCAAGTTGCCAGCCCAGCACCCAACCTTCCAGAGAAGTCACACACTCACGCCTAGGGCCAATTTAGAATCTCTGTGGATTTAAAAAATGAGATTATGAATCCTCCTTTAATTTCTAAATTTGTGTTTGGTCCTGCTGCTACCCAGATTCTCAAACAATGGGATGACAGAGGTAAATGGATGCATGGGCTATCTATAATGTTTCATATTCCCAGTTTCTTCCCTAACAAGGTGTCCAACTTCAAAGGGCAGAACAAACAAAAATCCCAGCCTAACAAGAGTCAGGGTGCCAATAGGAAATTGCTGGTGGATAATGCTTCTAAAACAAATAAAAGTTCTTTCCCCAAAACAAGATCTTAACCTATTAAAGAATGACTGTGCCAAGACTTGGGGCATACCGTCCCTTTCTCATGTCCATCCTCCCTGTTCACCTTCCCACAGGCTTTTGCTTAACCCAGCAGTCTGGCCACAATTAGTCCCAGACAAGTGAGTGCTGGGATGATTCAGTGAGGGTACTCTTGACAGTAGACAGAAAATCCTCTTCCCTTCAGGGAAAACCCTGCTTCTTCCTGACCAGATATGCCTGTTCTCTCCAGTACTCCATCACAGGTTGCAAGAAGGGATTATAGAACCATTTCCTGCATCACAAAAAGGAAAAGGATTTTATACCAGAATCTTTTTGGTGTCCATAAAGGGGCAATCATGGAGACTAGTGTTAGAGTTAAGAGTACCTAAATGCCTTTCTGAAAGTACTCAGATTCAAAATGGTCACCCTGCAGATGGTCCTACCCCTTTTTCTGGACCACTGTTTTACAGTGACTTTACATCACATGCTAATTGCGCACAACTAAAAGTTGAACCTACGGATCTCCTGTCTTACACCCTCAAAAAGAATAGTCCTCCTGTGGTGTATGATGGACACAGAAAAAATATGACCTTTCTATTAGACAACATAATCCTGACCAAAACATTTTCATGGATTTCTGTCTTCAAGAAGCTGCCTCTGCAAGAGAGTTTCTCAAAATTCTAGGCCTCATGGCATCTGGAATTCTCATGACACAACATAAGAAAAAGTCAGTGGTACTTTTAAAAGGTTGTTGGACCCAGCACCTGCTTCCTTTAGATTTTGTTTAATGAGAGTTACAGTGGTAAAGTGATCAGATTATGTTCTTCATGCTTCACTGTTGCAGTCCTGACTTATGGGATTTCCTTTTTCATGTTTCTCAATCCGGACCAACCCTTCCCCTTCCAGACCCCAGTCCAGATGGACTCATCAGATTTTGCACATGGAACAGTGTACAGGGGAGATCAAGTACAAAGTGAATGGGGTCCTTAGGGTGCTGCAAAGCACATAAACATCAAAGAAATGTTACCAGCAATTCAGACCTTAAAAGTTCTTCCCTTTTTATTGGTCACAGATGACACCATAGTCTTGTGGCACCTGAACAGACAAGGGTATAGAAGGACATACTCTGTTTGCTGGTTGGCAGTGATGGCTTGGAAGCTAGCCTTACAGCATTCTGAAGCCTCATTCATCCTGTTACAGCAAAACAAAGTGTCAGACAGACTAAACTGATCTCAGACAGACTAAACTGATCTCAGACAGACCTTTATTAATGGAAACTCAGGATAGAGGTCTGCCTGGATTTGGTCCAGATGTGGAGAACACTTCACTAGATCTGTTCACCTACTTTCAAAACAGACTTGGAAAAATTCTGTTTTGAAACATCCTTGCAGCTATGCTTGGAAGACAAGCATTCTCGTTCCCCTGGATGGGAATGCTCTTTTATGCAATTCCACCCTTTCTACCTATAACTAACGTACTTCTGAAGATTTAGAAAAAATTGCCAAAGATCATTGTGCAACCCCTTTTTGGCCCAGGCAAATGAAGTTCTCTTTTTTAATGGAATTGGACAAGGGCAATTACCAGAAGCTTCCTCACACTCTGGATCTGTGTCAGGGGCAAAAGGTTTATCCCAACCTGCATCCATTGCTACTGACAGCCTGGATTATTTATCTTGATACTGTTTAGGCAGTTGTTCCATGAGAATGTGCAGCAGGTTTGAAGGAGTCAAAAAAGCTGCAACTTGAAAATCACAAGTGGGAGAGGATTTCTAGGTAGTTCCTAACTGATATCAGAGGGCCCTGTATTATGGCTATGGCTCTGGTTTTGAAATATTTGCATGAGCTACTCAACAATGGCTTGTCATATGCATCTATCAAGGTGCATCTTGCTGCCATCTTAGCTGATCTGCCCATGAATCCCCCTCTTTTGTCTCATTCTGTGGTCAATTAGTTTATGAAAGGAGTGCTGCACTTGATACCCACCTGAAAGCTAATTCCTTCTCCTTGGAATCTCCACTTTGTTCTTGAAAAATTGACCTTATCTCCTTTTGAACCTACCTTTCAGGCTGATTTGAGGTTTATCACTTGACAAACTGCTTTGCTTATTGCTGTGACATCTGCAAGGTGAGTCTCTGAGCTGGCACCTCTCATGGTAGGCCAACCTTATCTGATTTTCTACAAGGGCAGGGTTGTTTTACATACTAATGCTTCTTTCATGACAAAATTTGTTTCTAAATTTACCATGAATCATGATAGTTTTCTTTCCAGCACTTAAAAACAAGGGAGAGAATATTCTGCACATTTTGGATGTGCACAGGCAGCTCCAGTAGTACTTTGGCAGAACTGAGCCCTTAAGGAAAGTTGAATAGCTGTTTATTTCCTATTCTGGGACTAAGAAGGGTCAACTAGTCTCGAAGCAAATGATTGCATTTTGGTTGCCCTCTGCTATTTTTTTTTTTATTCCTACCATGATAAATCTATTCCAGGCAAGGTTAAGGCACATTCCACCAGAGCCTTACCCTCTTCAGTGGCATATTGAAAAGTAGACTCTAGAAGCATCCTAGAGGCAGCACCCTGACCCTATTTTCATATTTTTACAAAGCTCAACAAATTGGTTTCTTTCTCAAGTTCCATAGTCGGCTTTGTAAGGACCATTCTCCAGGGGCTTCTGGATCACTATCCTTCCTCCACCCATATGTCACTGAGGCAGTATGAATGAGCAACATGGTACAGTTTTGTAAATCCTACTTACCTGTAGCAAGCAATCTTCAAATTTCACACTACCTCAATGGCAGCACCCACCCATCATCTCCCTTATTTTGTATATAGTTCAATGATGTCAAACCTTGTTGCATTGTTGGTTGGCATTGGCATTGGTTATTTGCGTTGGCGTTTTATGCCTGCATATTGCTTGGTTTCAGGCATTTCTTGCTTCTTGTCCTTCTTGGTTTGTCCTACTTACCACTAATTCTCTGTAATAGGGTTGTGCTTTCACTGATGGGAGGGGCTTAGTTATCCCGTATTGCAGAGAGTCAGAGGAGAGGATTCTGAGCTCTGGAGAGCGTAGATATTTATGCAGGCACAGAACCCATATGCCACTGAGGCAGTGTGAAATTTGAACATCTACTGTTACAGGTAAGTAGGACTTACACATAGGCTTGCCACCTTTCGTTGTGGCTAAAACTGAACTAAGGCCACAACCCTCGCACATCCCATAACCCCACCCATTATCTGCCCATCTGTGACATCATCATCACATCACATAAGGGGGACTGTCTTCTTTTTCTGATTGCGATGCCTTTTTTTCTGCAGATTTACTATGCTTTCTGTAAAAAAAAAAAAAAAAAAAAAAGCATAGTAAATATGCTAATTTAACAAACTCTGATAGTCTGTTTCTTTTTTTTTTGAAACAGAATACCCGAGTTTGTGCAGTGTTTTCTGGACTACCGGATAATCAGTCCAGAAAAAAAATGGATAGTGGCAATGCTACTTACACAACTGAACTATTTTACAGACTGCATTTGTTGATAAGAAAATAATCAACAAGTGGGTTACATATTTTATAGTGATATTTTAGTGGAATACTCTAGTCACAGAGAGGGCGATTTGTAAGCTTTAAAACACTAGAATATTAAATTATGCCTGTAAGTGTGGTCACAGATCAGATTGCTTAAAATAGCATGATTGCAGAGGGGAAAGCAAATATGCAAGTGTAAATTCTCAAGTGTATGATGTATTTGGCAAAAGTTGCTTTGATTGAAATCACATTTTGTTTCTTATTGTTACAGGGTAAACATTCCAGATATACTGAAGTCAGCAGTAGGCTTAATCAATCAGCATTACAAGAGGGACAAGTTTGTTCATACACATGTATGGTATTCATATACAGTTATTCCACATTGTGAAGATGTAAACATAAGACAGGCATGTCTCTTGAACATAATTATGTACTAACAGTTGGAAATACTTCACTGACTTCTAGGTGGAGTTAAAAACAATCGTGGTTTAACACATGATCTAGACAAGAAGCTAGGAAAATCATCACTGTTCTAAATTTTAATAGTTAAAATAAATCCATAATAACGGAGAAAAGACAAGGAGTTGTAATAGAAGCAAATTGCGTGTATGTTATTTATTAGCTAGATTTAAGATCTAAGCAGATAAACAACAATAAGCCTCTATATGGTGGAAATGTGTAAAGCTACAGAGTTTTTTGTGTAAAATATTCAAATTATGTAAAATCAGAAGATTCAAGGCTCATTTCCTGGATAACCACCGACTACTAATCTCACATATAAGGAATTAAGTATTTGGTAGTGTATAGTAAGTTCCAATAAAGAATTTATTGTGTGTCAGAAAACAACAAACTTTTTCATGTGTATTCATGGTTTGTGAAAAGAAATTGACACAAATTTTGCAACAGGATTTTAACATTAGTAAATTATGGGTAGACATATGAAAACCTTCATTCATATAGAGGGTGTTAACCAACAGAAATTGGTAGTTGCGTCAAACCAGTGGAAATTAATGCAACTGGGTACAGGTCAACTTACACATATCTGTGTGAATTTTCATAAAAAAGTAAATTTTCCTGAAATTACAGAGAACTAAATAAGATAGTATTCTAAACGCAGTTTCCACATTCATATTTTTGATGCAAGAGTTTGATGATATGTTATTACCAAGTGTCACATTCCTTTGAGAAAAAACATAAGTAAAAATAGAAGTGATTAAGTAAATGATTACTTAATTAGGGACAATTGAAGAAATGATAACTTACTTATAAATGGTTAGATGAAAATAATGGAGAATACATTGAAATCATGAGACAGAAAGTACCAGGGCTGCTTGCAGAGTTAAATGTCATGCATCATACATCATAAAGGACATTTTTTGTCTCTATGCATCAGGGGGATGGTTATTTGGGAAGTGTGAGACACTTTTTAGTGGTTGAAGTTTTATTTTATATAGTAATATAATATATTTATTTTATGCAATAATATAAAATATAATTATTTTATATAATAAAGGGACTAATTATTTTTTATACAGGTTTTCTTCTTCTTTTGGTGTAAAAGGTATCTGAAGTAAGTCTGAAAGTTGGCACAGAGAGTTAAAGCTGTAAACCGTAGCTGCTCTGGTATAGGGTTTGTTTTCCTCAGTTCTCATTTGCCTACTGTGTGTCCTTGAGTAAGTTATATAACCAGACATTGCTTTCAGATTTTATATGAAAAGGAACTGTTTGTTCAGAGAACCTACCTGGTCAATAAACAGGTGTTATTAGAGTACAAGAAGATTTTATTGAAATTCTACTAATAGGAAATTTGGTTATTTTATGTTTACATATATCAGTCTCACAACTTGCACAGTATGTGCATATGTTTTTTTTTTTTTTTTTTACAATACGTGTAAAATATGTATATGATTTTTACAACATGCACAGGACATGTATATGATTTTCATGATATCACAGCAGGGGCATGTGGCTAAACAGCTTCATAGTTGACAGTAGTCAGACATTAGTTTAAAGGGTAAAGTGGCAAGTTCATTGTAATGTATTAGTTAAAATGTATTATTACTTCCCGGGGAAACATGCAGTAAGGGTTATGTAATGAAATTCAGAATATTGTAGACCAGACTTCAGTGGGTAAAATATCATGGAATATGGAAAAGAAATGAATACTATAACAGGATGCAAAATACTTTTGTTTTATTTCTATACATATCAAGATAAAAGGATGGAAAACATAAGTTTTAACATAAGACTGGTTTGTTGAAGTGAACAAATAAGAGGTGAATGCAAAATAGTTGTCATATACAGCAGGAATTCAGGGAGGTCAAGTCTTGACCTTTGTGACACAATGTCAAATAGACAGGTATTTCTGAAGTTAACACATGTAAACAAAATGTATCTATCCTCTCTAAGAGAGGGGGAAATGAGTGAGATAAAAATACTGTTCAATCATTTCAGCTAGTGAAATGAAATTCAAAGATTATTTTGAATATATCTTACTAGTTGTAAACGTTTTATATGCTGAACGAGTTAATGGCTCACTATGGCTTGGATAACCTATCTGTTTCCAGGTTTGGGGAGTAAGATTTTTAAAAGTCTTTTAGCTATAGTATTTGTGATTCTAATCATGCTATACTTTATGTGTAGGTTATTAGTAAAATAGTACAAACAGGTACTAGAGAATTAATATTAATGATGGAAGATGTATGCACATAAATGGATGGAGTAAGTGCTACCTTTCAAGCATTCCAGTCAGTAGGTTTGTTTCTAGCCTAGTATTCATTATCCTGCACCTCATGTCAATCCTGATGGGTTATTTCTCAGTGTAAATCTAAAGCTAAACTGATCAGATGGTTATCTAAAGTAGCTTCGACTCATATCTCTTATACCTACCTCCTTAAGTAAACTTCACAGGATTCATTAGTAAGGGATGAATCAAGGGAAGAACTGTTGAGTATTTGTTAAAATATCAAAAATATAAGCGTCAGAATGGTTTTTCTATAGCAGAATTATTCCAAACATTACAACTGACAAAATGGATTTTTGCATGTCAGATAAGAAATGTTTGTATTTTGAAAGGCATGGGTACAGCAACAATATATTGCCACTTGAATAAATGTCATAGTACTGACTTATTATGAAACAAAATAATATTGTAAAACATTGCTTGCCTGAGTGAAGCAGTTAGAAACATAAATATTGTCTCTATAGTCTGATCTTGTTTTGTTACATATACTATAATGAATACAGCCTTGTTTGTATACTGCACACATGAGATCATGGGATTGTAGTATTGTGATGAGAAACTGGAGAGATGTAGCAGTATTGGCAGGTTCTAAATAATAATTCATATTTCTAGCATTACTCTACTATCAATTAAGGATGTGGATTATGATTGGAAGGAATTTTCCAGAACTAGTCTGTACTTTATTTTATGTAATGATAAGCCTATAGTTTTGCCATGTCTAGTTTAAATATTGTGAGACCAAATTAAGTTTATGTTAGTCTTTGCTTTATGCTCCTACTCTGTTCGGAGTAATATATGTCTTGCCTTAAACTGATTTGTGTCTCAGTGGCTTTACTGAAGGTGGACTGTATTAAGGACAATTTCTTTGCTCAGCAAACCTAGAGCTCATTCTGCAAGACAGATTGCTGCCTGAGTTGTCTTTTTTATTCAGGCTTCTATAGATGTCATTTGTGTGGACACTACCGGGTCTAGAACTCATACTTTTGTAAACCATTACAAAATGGATATTTGGTCCAAATCTAAGTCTTCCTTTTGCATCACCATTATGTGGAGTGTGTCTCTTTTGAGAAAATCTGGGGTTTCTACTGTCTGGGGACTCTTGTCACACAGGTTGAGATGGATGGAAAAGAGCAACATTAGATATGAAAGTTATGTACTTACCATAAAAATAGATCCTTGTTGTCTGAATCATCCCTCCCTCCAGACCCCCTTGCAAGTTGTCACTTCTTAATTTTTTCTCCTGACTGACTGTACAGGCCAACCCCAAAGTTCCTTTTGGAAGGGTTTGTGTCTGTGTTTGTTGACTGTGGTTTATTACCTTTCATCTATGACGTAAGAACATGGGTGGGGAAATCTCAATTTGAGGAAAATGAATGCAGGGAATTATAGGTGGAAGAGGTGGCACATGGGGACTGAAGATTCTGAGGTGCCAGCATTGGAGCTGATTCGGATCCAGCATTCTCACAGGTTCAGATGGACAGAAGAAGACAACACAGAACTATCATTATGGTAAGTACATAACTTTCATTTATGTTGGATTGAAGGTTAGTGCTTCTTTTTTAAATTTGGGTAGCCTCTAATAAAAAAAATGCTCATTTCAATTTGTCTTTCTTATCTCACAACAAGAAAAAAAATCAGTTCAGTAGTGAAAATAATCTTTAGAACTGATATTAACTAAAACTAGTAGATCCTGTCACAGGAACCACCTTCCACATAGTATGTTCTCCTTTGTTAATCACTTGCCTTGCCTTTTTTTTCATGTTATTGTCTATTTTTACTGAGGTTTATCTTCAGGAAAGTGATTATCCTTTTTACTTGAGGCTTCTATTTCTTTCTATCTGATTACACCAATTACGTCTTCTTGTAGTACTTTCTTGGAAAGTGCCTACTTCCATTGCCTAAAAACAAAGCTTTCAAAGTGTTCATGTAGATGACAGATAACCAAGCATGAACATCTGCATCTGTTACCTAAAGATAAAAGCTTACGAGATCACTGCCAAGAAACATTACTTTTGCCTCCTCTGATCTAGACAATGTGAGAGGAACACTTTCTGAGTTTATTTCAACCATGATACCAGCCATGGGAAAAAGAATAGGATGTGACATGTGATGACAGTCCAGAACCCTCATGAAGATGTCATCGAACTCTGCAAAGGATACTGAACTCACAAAATAAATACAGGGTGAGTATCTAAAGACCAGACTTATTACCTGCAGATGTTCTTCATTAGACCACTGTTGCAGTAACCATTACAATATGATCTCATCCTGCCAAAAATACAGTGCATCCAGCTAAACTACAAAGTTTAAGGGTCCTTCCTAGTACACCTAATGCACACTCTTAGCATGAGAGGATGTGCTATTATAAAAGGGATGTATGGAAGTGCCAAAACCCCAAAAGTACCATTAGTGTGGGCATGCAGACATTCATAAACTTTGAATCCTGTAATATTGGTGGTCAGCTTTGGTTACCTAGACTTCATGTAGATAAGTAATCTAATGGGGACTATTCCGTTTTGTCTAGAGATTTATATGAAATTTTAGCTTATGTCTATCAGAAAGGACAAGTATAGTTGTGTTGCCAAATCCCATATAAGGATTCTCATTCTAATTGTAATTTTGTTTAAGTGAGGAACATGAGGTTAGGTTGTGTCCTATTTGCTTTTCCTTCACCCGAAAACAGTCAGGATTTGTCTAAATTCCCTCCAAGTGTTTCTCAAAAACAGATGTTTGAGGGACTTGGTCTGAGGTGCCATATCTAGAGTTTCCCCGGCTGTAAAACTCCCCCTTCCAGCCAAGAAAAGTCCTCAAAAGATCAGGAAGAACACCCTAAACCTATTACTGAATCTCAGTATCTGTACACTCACCTCTCTTGTACATTCTGAGACCAATGACTCCACTGGGGTGCCTATGCAGCCCTTGGACTGTCAGTTTACTTCAGTAGGGCCCTTTATCACATTTCCTTCAGAGACCATCATGGCCCAGAACTCTCACATGACCCACCATACCATTGGTCAAGTGCAGTCTGTCAGGAATGGGGGACTATGTATTATCTTGTCTGAGATGAGGTAGGCATACATCAGATACTGTTGAGAGAAGATGTCAGTGGGTCACTTATGGAGATCTGACCTGTGGTTTTAACGCTGATGACCATATGATTGACAGTCTTAAAAAGTGCATGCAAAAGAGCTAACATTTGACTCCTACTACTACCCCTTTTTTTCAAAAAAGGGACTCAAGAGTAATGATTTAATTTTGCACAAGGATTATTTAAAGTCCTAGAAACCTTTCACCTGTCTTTCACAGCATCTTCCTTTTCCATTCGAAATAAGAGGATGAAAGTTACTTCTTCTGAAGAAGAAATTCTGTCATAATTTGATAAGAAAGACTTATTTATTTAACATTTGTTTACCAGGAAATTCCGACTGGGACAGAGCCCATTTTCAGCGGATGCCCAGGGAAAAACACTCCAGACACATGTTGTTGGAATGTGGGATGAAACCAGAGCACCTGGAGGAAACCCACAGGAACACGGAGGACATGCAGACTCCGCACAGTAGGCACCCCAGCCAAGAATCTAACTGGAGAACCTCTTGCTGTGAGGTGACAACGCTAACCACTGCACCACAAATCACATCACAAATTTATTCCCCAGTAGTTTGTGAATCAGAGATTTGAGGATACCCTTTCTTCAGATTCCCCAAATAAGGAATTTTCCTTTGGAGATACTATGAAATAAAAAATGTCTTCAAATGGGAAGGGAAAGATTTGTCTGATTCTCCAAAAAGGTATGAAATACTCCTCAGCATGGCTTGTATTGAACATATGGTCATCCCTTCAGTTCTAGTGCCTTGGAGGGTGCTTTTTCTGTTGTACTGTTACCTCCAGATTCCCAACCCCCAGCTCCAAAGAAACATAATAAGTTATATAGAGACCCAGGAGTATCGTTATAAGAACCCTTCAACAGACCCTGCCATTATTCCCTCTGGTGCTGAGAGAAGTGCTGAAAACATTTTCTTCTGCTTACTCTGTCAATAACAAGGATAACTGAGCTTTTGATAGCTTTGACAAAAAAGTTTACACTACTTCAGCTTTAGCCTTTACAGTAATACATTGCCAAACTCATATCTCTAAGTAACTTATCCATATTTGCTAATATGCAGCAATCTTTGGCTAACATGTCTAGCTCTGTGATTAAATCCAGTCTTTTGGAAATCATTAGTTCTGCATCTTAGGTTACCAAATATTCTATCAGTTATGCATATGATGCTGTAGATGCTGTTTTCAGGGCTTCTCTTACTGGGACAATATTGAGAAGAAATACCTTGATAAAACTTCTGAATTTTCCAGGGGATGTAAAAGCAGAACTGTCAAATGCCCCTCTAGAAAAAGACCTTCTATTTGATAATTCCTGTGTTGAGGTTCTTTAAAAAAATCAAATAGAGAGGTGACTTAATGCAAAGGGTGCAACAACTATTCATATCACACATTCCTAAATACCAAAGAAACAAATCTTAATCCAAGGTTATTAAAAAAAAAAAAAAAAAAGAAAATTTTATCAGGCCATTAAAAAATCATCTTAACACCACTTCAAAAAGAAATGAGAAAGTGGATGATTTCCAAGGATCCTCATTCCAAAAAAAAAAAAAAAGAATTTATGACTATCCTTGATTTTTATCTCACCTCCCCCTGCCCCACTTCTGCCTTCCTGTCAGAATTGCAGGGAGTCTTTCCGTTTGTCTAACAGTTTGGCAATTAATAACATCAGACTCTTGGGTCCTAAGTATCACATAGCACATGTACAGGCTCTGCTGGGCAACCCTTCCCATTACATCTGGAATTCCTCAGCCTCCAATGGATTGCATTCTTTTGCCTCAAATAATTTCTAAACTTCTGATCTGATGTTGTCAATATTCGTTTATTCTTGACAGCTGGGAAGTCCTTACCCATAATGCCCCTGTGTATCTTACCCCAGATCTAATTTGCTGCTCTGTCAGCAAGACGCATTAGCCTTCTCTCAGCTAAGTGTTTTTTTCTAATGTCTATTTTTATTGAGATAACTTTAAAAATTGCTACTCCTTAACTCTTCTTCTCTCGCTATCTTTATATACATAAATCTATATGGTTGTACACTCCTCCACCCTTTTTATTCTAACCCTTTTTGGGTTTTCCTTTAGTACCATCATTGGTACTTGCCCCCTTTTTACGTTAGGTAATCTTTTCTCCCATTGTTGGTAGATCTTGTCTCCTTCTCTACTTTCCCTTTTGAGCACGTGTGTGTGTGTGTGTGTGTGTGTGTGTGTGTGTGTGTGTGTGTGTGTGTGTGTGTGTGTGTGTGTTGTTTTTTACCCTTTGACTAGTTTAAATATGTCTGATAAATAGGCCATTTCTGATAAACTGCCTAAAGGCATGTCAGGATTCAAATGTTGTCAAGACTGTGATAGAAAAATGCCCAATTCCAATGAGCATCATTCATCTGTCTACTGCTTAGGCACACCTCATTTGGATTTGGATTGTACCTTATGTAAGTGGTTCAGTCAGAGAACCTTAGCAGAGCACAGGAATAAGCTCTTACTAAAAGGTTTACTTTAATCCCCTTTCAGTGAAGCCTTGTCCAAGGTGGACACCAAACTAGACCTATCAAAGAAAAAAAGCCATTTGATACTGACTTCACTCTCAGTTCCAGAGGCTCCTAAACATAAATCCTTGGTTCTGCATCCTTCAAAACCAATGGCTAAGGTTCTGAAACTTCAACCTAGTGCCTCCTCTGCACCGTCAACTTCAATGGTGCCGTCAACACCCTTGTCGGTGTCAGCCTCTGTATATTCTGGCCTGGCACCAACTTCACCTACTCCTCAACAGACATTCACATCAGCACCGATACAGCCATGGCCCTCCCTCTCAGCACCAGTCTATATTGGAAATACCCATGACAAGATATTCCCCTATCATAGACCCCTACGTGGGACAACTACTGAGTCCATTCATTGAAAGACCAGAGTCTCCTTCGGTCCTTTCAGTGCATCTCTCAGAGTAGGATGTCGTAAGATGATGGATCAGCTGCTGCTGGCCAGAGGTATTTCTGCCCCTTCTCAGGTCCCTCTCCCACCTGGATTGGAGACCTTTTCTCCCAGGATTCCTACTTATCCTCCTCCAACTTCTACTGCAGTTTTGGAGACCAGCACTTTGATACCCCTGGTGCCAGCTGCTTTGGTGCTGTTAGGTGTGTCCACGTCAGCACTGGAGGTTGCTCTGACATTGTCAGTTCCTGTCACAGAACCGACTGACTCTCAGGGCTGAGATCACTCTGTTGGTTCCGTAGTTGCCGGGTTGGCACCTAATTTGGGTATGGCGCCGGTCTCGTTACCATGATCTTTGATGGTTTCAGTTCCTTTCCCGGCTCCAGCCTTGGAGGGCGGTCTCTTGGAGTGGAGTGTGACCTCGATTCTGAGGTGGTCCTTCTTGGTTCCAGGCTCACATTCCTCATCAGGGGGTACTGCCTTTCAGTTTATGGAGAGGGCTTTAGCCTCCACTGGCTCCCAGCTGGCCTGACCCACATTGTAGTGCCATATTTCCATTTCCTCTGGTCCAGAGCTGACGCCAATCTCTATGACAGGACAGCGAGCACCGAAACTTCAAGTTGCCCAGTTACATGGCCCCTCCTCTTCAGAGTCCTCCCCAGAGGTTCCCACTGAGGAGCCACCCCAAAAGTGGACATGCAAGAGGAAGCATTTGGATTCCCCTGAAGAATCGGTTATGGAGGACATGAATTTTGATGAAGGGGAAGGTTCCCCACGGTCACCCCCTGAGGATGTTTCCTTCAGAGACATCCAAGAAATTCTGAAACAGAGGGGAGACTTGAAGTCCCAAAACTCTTCCTTGGAGGAAACCGTGCACTTGCAAGCTTTCGGTGCTTGACCATCTACCTCCTGTGTGTCCCTACCCACTGATGACTTTGTCAAGTTAATAGTGCAGCAAGCTTGTAAGGCTCCTGACATCACACTGCCCATTCCCCAGAGAACTGACAAAATATTATCTCCACCACATCAACAGTATTAGGTGAATGCCAGTAAATGCCGTGGTGGTGGTAGCTGCCACCAAAAAGGAACTAGCTGATGAGAGTTCTTCTGTTCATCCTCTAACTGGGAGTCTAGAATGATGCACATGTTTGGAAAGCAGGTCTGTGCTTCATTGACCTTCACACTTAGGTCCTTGAACTTTATGGCACATTTTACTAGACTCCAGAGGGACCTGATTAAGGAATTGTCAGAAACTCTAGCTGGGGCTGTGTCCAGCGAGGTACAAGATAAGGTCGCCTCTCAGTTTGCCACCCTGGAGTCTATATCAAACTTGTCCATGCAACTCATTGCCCAAGCAGTTGAAGGGATGTCCAGAGCAGCAGGTTCAGGCGTTGCCATTAGGTGACATGCCTGGATACACTTGTGTGATTTCGCGGAGTCCTTCAAGTCTTCCTTCATCAATGATCTTCCCTGTTTGGCCCTAAAGTAAATGACACACTAGTCAGGTGTGAAAAGGATGATAAGACCCTGTCTGCCATGGGCATTTGTTTTTCTACCCCTCAGCAATCCTTGTCCAGGAATCAGAGGAGTGGGAAAATGTGGTTCAAGAAGTCTTGGGGACCTTTCCATGACACATGTGGCACTGGTTCCCCTCGAGTCAGAGGGGGAGCTCAGATGGAAGACACTAACCCCGAGGCAGAGGTGGCCCATGAAATTAGGGTTCCAAGGATTCCTCCTCTGGACAGCTCTACCAGTGATCCTGAAAGGAGGCCCAATTGCTTACCTCTGGAAGCAGTCAGGGGAAGACTTTCTCTGCACCTGTCAGCCTGGTGACTAATAACATCCGATTCTTGGGTGCAGAAAATCATTGCCAGAGGCTACAGTATCCCCTTCAACATAACCCCACATTCTTGAAGAAAAATCCTCGATGTCCATCCCATCAGAGGGATCAAGCTTCCAAAGAAATACAAAGGCTGCTGCAAAAAAGAGTAATCAAAGAAGTCCCACCAGACCAGTTAGGATCCGGGTTTTACTCAAGATTCTTCTTAGTGCCAAAACAGACAGGGGCCAAGCCTAGACCTCGGCCTTTTAAACAAATTTGTCCAGCAGACAAAATTCCAGATGGTCATGGTTCAGTCTATTCTCCCCTTTCTATAGAAAGACGATTGGATGTGTGTGCTTGATAGACCTTCAAGATGCATAGTATCACATAAAAATAGACAAGCGCTCAAGAAAGTTTCCTCCGCTTTTGGCTGGAAGCCAGTCATTACCTGTTCAGAGCACTGCCATTTGGTCTCACCACATCCCTCAGGGTGTTCACCAAATATATGGCGGTCGTCACAGCCCACATGAAATTAAACGGATTCCGAGTGTTTCCTTATCTAGACAACTGCCTCCTCACCACCCCACTAGCCATCTACCGACACAAAACTTATAGTTCGTCATACATCTCTTCAAGTCCTTAGGCATCACAGTGAACTACAAGAAATCTCAGCTGTCCCACACTCAAGACATGGACTACATTTGGGCCTGACTTGATACAGTCTCTTGCATAGCCTCTCTACCCCTTCACAGACTACAAAAGATAAGATACCAAGTCCAATCAGTTTTACCAAAATGAAAAGTGCCAGCTCTTCTTGTTTTTCAAACCCTGGGTTCCATGGCAGCAGCTATCACCCTAGTTTCCATGGCATGGTTTTACATGAGACTACTTCAGTGACTTCTTGCCTCACAATGGTCCATCCTTACTCATTTGTTAAGTCATCTGATCTTCATACCAGAAACATGCAACAAAGATTTGTTTTGGTGGACGGAGTCAGAAGAGATCCTCATAGGACAGCCTTTTGTTCTCCTCAACCCTAGGTCATAGTGACCATGGACAGCTCCCAGATGGGGTGGGAGGCATTATCTGGGAAAGACAGTCCAAGGCACTTGGTCTCCTAAAGAGGCCTACTTGCACATCATTGTCCTGGAGATGAGAGCAGTGCTTCTAGTGTTGCAAGCCTTTCAGAATTTTTTTCCTCCAGGAATGGTTGCAATCTAGTCAGACAACATGTCAGTAGTCTGGTACATCAACAAACAAGAGGGAACCAAATCCTACCCCTTCTGCCGAGAAGCCCTCACAGTTTGGCAATGAGTGATATCATCCAATCACTTTCTTATGGCAAAGCACATCCTGGGGAGTTCCAATGTGATAGTGGACAAGTTGAGCAGACACATCCTACTGCTGCACAAGTGGTCTCTAAATCCCAAAGTGGCAAAACAAATATTTCACCGATGGGGCGAGCCTTGCTGCGACCTGTTTGCCTCCTCAGTAACCAAGTGCATTGCATATTTTGCCCTACTCCCTCCACAGGGAGATTCACCAAGGGACGCTCTCCTCCTAGACTGGCCCTCAGGTCTCCTTTATGCATTTCCCCCTGTTCCCCTCATTCCCCCTTTTCTGAAGAAAGCCCAGAGGTTGCAATCCAGAGTAATCCTCATTGCCCTGTTCTGGTCCAGGCAAGTTTGTTTTCTCTTCCTATGGCCTCACCTGGTTCATCAACCTTGGTGTTTGGACCCAGTTCCGGATCTTTTGTCACACCGCCAAGTGCTGTCATACAAAGACCTTCACTCCCTCAAGCCACAGCTTGGTTCCTCCAATTCCATTAGTAGCCAGACAATCTAATATCACTTCCCCTGTCCAAAAAATTCTTCTGGCTTCTCATAGACCATCCACCTGGAAACTGTATTCCAATAAATGGAAAAGATTTTCTCTTTGGGCTTCTAAGAATAATTTGGATCCTTTATCAGCCCTGGTTGAAAAAAAAATTAGATTTTCTGGCAAACCTCTTCAACCAGGGAGCAGCTGCATCAACTGTTAGAGTTACCTTAGCAGCCATCTCTAATTTTCACAATGGTTGCAATGACCAATCCCTAATTTCCCATCACTTATACAAAGTGTTTCTTAAGGGAATTCTACATATCAAAACCCCATTCAAGGATCCCTTACCACCATGGGATCTTACATTTATTTTGCAATATTTAGTGCTAGCTCACTTTGAGCCAGCTGCTACTTGTCATCTCAAGTTTCTTTCCTGGAAAACTCTTTTTCTAGTGGCCATTACTTCTGCCAGAAGGGTTTCAGAAATACAGACACTTTGTGCAGGACCGCCTTACATAATCTTCCATAAAGACAGAGTGTCCTTGAGGACTAACCCATCTTTCCTTCTTAAGGTGGTCTCCAAGTCAAACATTAACCAATCTATTCATTTACCAGTTTTCTTCCCAAATTTTTCAAACAAAGACGAGTACTGTCTACATCTGTTAGATGTCCACAGACAGCTGAGATTTTATCTTGACAGGACTAAGGTTTATAGAACTTCAAACCAACTGATTGTCTCTTTTTTGGGACCAAGGGTAGGTAAACCTGTTTCTAAAATGACACTATCAAAATGGCTAAGAGATTGAATTACTTTCATTTATGAACAGAACATTCGTAAAATACCGGCACCTGTAAGGGCTCACTCAAGCAGATCTATTGTCACTTTAGCTGTTTTCCATTCCAAAGCCTCTCTGGATGAAATATGTGTGGCAACTTGGGCAACACCTTATACCTTCATTACTCATTACAAATTGGATATGTTCTCTAGAGGAAGAGCATCCTTTGCCTCTATGGTTTTCAGAAATAACCTTCCATAAGGCCACCCAGGGTATAGGTAGCTGGAGACTCTGTCCCAAATGTCAAGAATAAATGAAGATTAACAACATCAGATAAAGAAGTTATGTACTCACCATAATGTTCCATCTGTGTTGTCGATCTTCATTCATTCTTGACATCCCATCCTCCACCCCCCTCCATTAGATTTCTTGGAGGATCATACCCTTGTCCTGGGCTTGCATTGGGTATTTACCTTGGACATGGCTTCCTGTCATATGTTATACCTACTTCATCTTGCTATAATTGCAAATATACACAGGGGCATGATGGGTAGGGACTTGACTCAAGAGTTTTTGGCTGATGCGAGCTGTATAATGGCTGAGCCAGTTCCGGGGATCGGAACTGATTCCCAACTGTCAAGAATGAACAAAGATGGACAACACATATGGAACATTTTGTTGAGTACATAACTTCTTTTTTCAAGGTGTCAAAGAGCCAGTTCCCCAGTCCAACAGGAAAAGGTTTTTATTCCAGATTTTATTTGGTTTCTGGAAAAGTAGGCACTTGGAGGCCTTCTTAGACCTTTTAAACTGAACACTTTTGTTCACGATCCAAAATTAAAAATGTTAACTCTGTAATCCCTCTCCTTTCTCTACTTCTGGCTAATACATTCCTGCTCACTTTGCACCTGAAATATGCTTATATCCACATCCCCATTCACAAAAAAACACAGGTGCTTTTTAAGGTTCTTTGCCTTGATGTTGCATTTTCAATTTACTGCTTTACCTTTCTGTCTTCTGCCCCGAGAGTCTTCACCAAGTGTCTTGCCACATTGATAGCTCATTGAAGGCTTCAAAGCATACTCATATTCCCTTACTTAAGACAAGTATCCAATCTCAGCATCTACCGGTTAAGACACTCTACCATCTTCACAGTTGATGATGAATGCTCCCAACAACCAAGTTTCACAAAGTCTAAAAAGTCATTCCTTATTCCTTCTCACAGGTTAGGTTTCCTAAGATGCCTCTAATTACAGCTTTTCTTCCTTAAGAAAAAATGTTTTCTTACCATCACCACTTTCTCAACAAAAAATGTGTACTACAGTAGAATTTCTGAGAATTCTAGGATTCATGTCCTCATCTGTCATTGTGGTTCCATTTGCCAGACTCCATGTGAGGAATATACAATTGTTCTTCAAATGTCTTTGGACCTAACATTCTTATCCTCTGTCTTTTCCCATTCCTATGCTCAGTTTTGTGAGGAGAGAACTCCTTTGCTGTTCCAATCAAGTCCTAATTGATCTAGAAGTTCATTCTCCCTTTGGCCAATCTGTCAGTGGCCACATATGCCTCAGATTGTAATGGAGAGGTTTCTCATATTATCAATGTCCTGGGAATTTGGGAACCACAACACAGGCACAAATACATAAACCTAAAAGAAATGATGGCCCTCATAAATGGTCTGAAAGCTGTAAGTCAGCTTAGGTCACCAGAAGCTATTTTAGTAATCACAGACAACATCAGTATCATGTGGCATATAAAGAAGGAGAAGAAGACCTTAGCCCCTTTGTAGAATGGCCATGATTGTCTGGGATACAGCAGTTCAGCACAATTTAATGCTACAAGCTACTTATATTCCATCAGAGCAGAACACCATAGCAGGCTGTTTGAGCAGATCCAGGTTAGACTGTCAGGAGTGGATGCTACACCCAGAGGTCTTCCTGATTATCCATCATTGGAGAATTTCTCAGATTTATTTGCCTCATGTCTGCACAAACAACTGGAACAGTTCTGTTCTTGGACTCCTTGCAAAAATGTATGGAAAACAGATGCATTCCCAGTCCCCTGGATGGAGATGTTTCTTAATGTCTTCCCCCTTCCTCTAATTTGCACAGATCAGGAAGGATCTACTAAACATGTTACTGGTAACTAATTTTTAACCCAAACAATATTGGTTCTCCCTTTTCATACAGCTGGCCAGGGGCAATTATCACAAGCGTCTTCAGAAATTGGACTTGTTCACACAGGACAGCAAATCCTTGACTCATCCCAACATTCAACATCTCAATCTATGCAGAAGATAGGCTTCTGCTGCCTTTTAAACACCTTTATTTCTGAATATGTGCAACAAGTGTTGAAGGAGGAAAGAAAACCTGATACCAATAAATCTCACTTAGCAAAAGGGAAGAAGATTTTCTTGGTGCAAAAATACAGGACAGGATCTATCTCAAGCAGGGGGTACCGCTTGTTCTTCAGTACCTGAGTGAATTGCTCAATTCCAGCCTATCATGCACTTCAATAAATGTATACCTCTCAGATATTTCAGGTTGTCTGCCACTGGACCCCACTCTTTCATCCTTAAATGGAGTATTGCATGTCAGGCCACCACGAAAATGAGAAACTCCTTCTTGGGATTTGAATTTTGCTTTGGAGAATTTAACTCTATCTCACATAAACCTGCAGCCAGGTCCTGAAAATGTCTTACTGGGAAGACTGTCCTGTTGTTTACCCAGACATCTGCTAGATGGGTGTCTGAATTACAGCCTCTTGTGCCTACCCAGCTTTTTTTCTTTCACAATGATAGAATCATTTTCAGAACAAACCCTTCATTTATGCCTAACACTGTCTCTGAATTTACTCTCAATCTAGCTAACTCCCTGCATTATATCCTAAATTTCAAAACAAGAAAGAAATAATTTTTCATTACCTGAATGTTCACAGACAACTAAGGATTTTAGGGACTTCCAAGATGGCTGCACATTGAGCAACAGCTTAATTTCAGCTCAACCAATGTAAAAAAAGAAACTGAGAGATAAGGGACAGTAACTCTACCAGTTTTAGTAAATTCAGTTTTGCTAGTAAGTGTACTGCCCAGATGCCAGCAAAGAAGAAACTTAGAAAGCCTGAAAGAAAATTAGCTAAAAAAGGTGAAGTGAAAACACTGACTGGGAAGGATCCTGCAGCTGTTTAACAAAAAGCAGTTCAAGCTCCAGCTTTGTTACAAGACATGGCTTCCAGTAATGTAGAAGAATAAATAAATAAATTAAATGTGCTCAGAGCTGATTAAAATAAAGGAAAATTTGAAGTATATCAACTCAAATAACAAAAGACTGGAAAATGGAAGAAGCTTTAAACTGCTATTTAGATGAACTAATAAAACTGAAAATATCAGAGGTCAAAATGAAGAAAAGATTGGCCTAGTATGACACTGCCCATGAACAGCTGTTTCAAAAAAAAATGGAAGTGTTAGACAACAGAAGCCACAAGGAAAACCTGAGATTTTCTGCTGTATCAGAGAAACTGGAAGGAACAGACTGTGTTAAGTTTATAAAAGCACAAATAAGCAACTGGACTGGTATTTCACAGCAGGATTTGTTAATTGAAAGGGCACATCATGTATATGCTCTAAACTTGGGTATAAGAAAGAAGCGAAGACTTGTATTAGTAAAGATGCAATCATACCAGTAGAAAGAGTTGATACTGATAAAACTGTGACAGAAGGGCAAAGTATTAAAAATTAGAGACAGTAGAGTGTTTGTGGAAAATGATTATTCACTGTGTACCAGGCAGAGAAGAAGCAGATTTATCCCAGCAATCAGGGAATGTTGAGAGGCAGATGTAAGATTCAAGCTGTTGTATCCATTTGTCTTCAGAATATTTTTCCTGGAGGATAAAAGTAATTTTTGATGCAGAACAGGCTAGGGAGGAAATACAAAAGTTTGTCCAACAAAAAGTGAGCAATCAAATAGAGGGGGACTATACTTCTCATTCTTCTGATAATAAAGCTCACATGACTTAGCTAGTAAAAGCTTTTCCAATGTTCCAAGGGAAAATGCTTGAGAGACAGAACCCCCCCCCCACAGGAGTTGACTAGAAGAATTGGAAGTACCTTGGACCTGAACTGGAGTCTGTGGTTGGGAGACAAAGATGAACAGGAAGAAGACCAGCAACATTGAACTTGAATAAATGTGAGATTACAAGGCATCAGTCACTCTTGTGAAATATGGCTTTACAATATAAAGTGGAAAGATTGGACTTGTGTTGACTCTGTTAAACTTGTGGGGGACTGAAAAGTGTATACCCCACTTCATGTCATTAATGTATGGAAAGACACCAGGGGGAGGGGGAAAATAAACTCTTCATGATATAAATTGTATGTTATACAGTAAAGTATTTCCAGTTATTGTTGCATGTGATTAAGATACTAAATTAAACATTTATCTTATTTTCTTTTTTTTTTTTAGTTTTAAGAAATATAGGCATTACAATGTAAAAAGAGAAGAAGGGCTAGATAAAAGCATGCTTAGGTTGTGCTGTAATCTTGGGTTGTTGGGGTGGGGGGTGGGGTATAAACATGTGCAGATTATAATGTATGTAGAATTGATATGTTTTCTTTTACTTTTGCATAGTTGAATGTCTAGATTAAGCCCAATTGGTTTAATCTAATAACATTTTTGTGTAAGCAAATAAATAAAAGAATACTGAATGTAATAAAAAGTTCTCCTTCAGCAAGTAAAAGTTCAATATGAGTTGAGAAGTCTGCAGATGAGGGTAGCAGTCCATTTTATTCATGGAGACAAACTGAATATATGGGCAGGTAATAAAAGCTAGAGCATTTTTAAGACTAAACATTAATGTTTTATGAAAGCATGCAAGTTGCTTTTTTTTACATCTGGGAGGGAGAATAAAGATAAAATGAGAACAGACAAGAATAAGTGTAAGTAGGAACACTGGCTGTAACATATGTCTTAATATATATAACCTTAATTTTAGGTTAGATAATGCCTGTGGTTGCAGATGCCAGTTTGGGGAAATTGTTCCTATCAGGAGAGTTAAAGGGACACTCTCTCATTACTGAAATCCCATTTCTGCCTCAGACCGAAGCTGAAATTAATGCCACCCACTTAGTTTATCACCTCCCTGTTTGTGACATCAGTAATGATTTCTAACACTACTGCCCACGGCATTAAGTTTCTGCAAACCTGTATCCCAGTCCTCTTTTACTTCCCTGTGGAATAACACACTCATACTTTGGTTCCCTGCTTCATGTAGTGCTCTGTACTTCTTTCTGAATTTTTTTTTTTGGACAAAGACAAAAATAATTGGTGGGCAAAGCCCCCAAAATAGGGACACATTTTTAAATATTGCTTTTATGAACTTAGAATGTTGCTATAATAAAAGGTCTGGTGTTATGCATTTTCTGAAGAATATGTAGTCTGAAACTCAAATGCCTGTCATTATTTAGTAAATTCGATCCTTAGTGATTTGCCATAAAAATCAGAAAACCACAAATTTGAGGAGAAACAGACTCAAAATGGGAGACGAACATCTAGACAGTTGACAGGCATGACATCAACCTTCCTGAGCCGATCTTATTGCTTACCCAGACTAGAAGCTCCAGAGATGTTTTTAAAAAAAATGTACAAAATGTTTCCCTTGCCTGTGAGAGTAGTGTAGCTAGGGTGGGTGGAGAAGGAAAAATGCAATCACCCAATCATGATCTTGCAATACCGGCTTTTAAAAGCCGGTATTACATTTGCGGTCAAACCTGAGCGCTTTTGTGCTCTGTGTGTGGTCCAAACTGTAGCATCTGCTTGTTACATTGTAGCAAGTAGTTTGCTACAGTTTACAAGTAAAAAAAGCTTCTTTTTTTCTGCATGTTTAAATATTGCTCTTAGAAACTTAGAAAGCTGCTGGAATAAAAAGTCTGCTGTTAGCATGCATTATCTAAAGGACATAGTCTGAAACTCAAGTGACTGTCATCCTTTAGTAAATTTGATCCTGATTTGTCACAAAAAAAATCAGAAAACCACAAGTGTTATGAGGAACAGACTCAAAATGTGAGACGAAAATCTAGACAGTTGAGAGGCATGACATCAACCTTCTCTGAGCCGATCTTAGTGCTTACCCAGTGAGACTAGATGTTCCAGAGAATTTTTTTTGTCAGAAATTGTATAAAATGTTTTCCCTGCCTGTGACAGTAGTGTAATTAGGGTGGGTGGAAAGGAAAAATGCAATCATCTGATCATGATCTTGCAATAGCGCCTTTTAAAAGCTGGTATTACATTTGCGGTCAAACCTGAGTGCTTTTGCACTCCGTGTGTGGTCCAAACTGTAGCATCTGCTTGTTACATTATAGCAAGAAGTTTGCTACTGTTTACAAGTAAAAAAAAAGTTTCTTTTTTCAGCACGTTTAAATATTGCTCTTAGAAACTTAGAAAGCTTCCAAAATAAAAGGTCTGCTGCTATCATACATTTATTGATGGAGATGTAGTCTGAAACACAAATGTCTGTCATTCTTTACTAAATTTAATCCTTACTGACAAACAAAATCAGAAAACCACAAATGTTGTGAGGAACAGACTCAAATGTGAAATGGTGGAAAAATGCAATTACTTGATCACAATCTTTCTTTAATGCAAAACCAGCTTTTAAAAGCTGGTATTACATTTGCGGTCAAACCTGAGCACTGTTGTGCTCCATGTGTGGTCTGTATATGAAAGACAGTCATTTGGCAGAAAAAAATGAATATGGCTAAAGAAGGAAATTAACAGACAAAAACCCAAGGATAGGCTGGAATATGATGTTACTTCCAGGAGAACAAGGTGGACCAATACTCCTGCATTTAAAGAATTATTTTAGGACTACACAGTGAACAATTGTGTACTTCTGCAACAGGAGTGATACAAGGCAGAGATAGAGATTCTTACACACGGATGGGAAAACAGAGAGATTACACAATTAAATGCATTGTCCTGATACGTTGAGAGAACGGGAGCTTAAAACTCACTCTAGTATGTGTTTAAATGACCCAGAAAGGACAAGGGATAAGATTTTGAGAGATCTAAAATCAAACTATTACCCATAGAAGCAGTCATGCAAGAAACACATGACAATGGGGCATAGATGAATTGGTGTAAAAGAAGACAAGGACCAATATACACTAAAGGAGGAAGTGTTTCCATATTCATTAAGGATATCCACACCTACAGGCTAGTTGCTCAGCATAATGCATCAGAAATTATCCTAGTGCAACTAACACTGGGCAAGACTGCAATCCAGGTTGTAGCTTGTTACAGATCCCCTGCCATGCCCCAGGATGCCCACTCCACATTTCTTGATATACTGGGTAATATTAAGGTACAGCCCAATACCTAATAATGGATGATTTCAACTACCCCACCATCAACTGGGAAAACTACTCATGTATTAACTCATTTGCTCAATGCTTTCTGGAATTCATAAATTCCAACGTCCTGGATCAGCTTGTCCATACCCCCACCAGGAGCAGCAATATCCTGGACCTGGTCATTGCCAATATGGGCAACCGATGTTCCATGCCAGAGGCCAACTCCTCGCTGGTCAGATCCAACCACAAGCTAATCACCCTAGACATCAATATCCCGCTCCCACTCCACATTAAGGAAAACGCCGTAAAACACTTCTCTAAAACCACCTTCATGCTTCTTAAGACAGAAGTGGCAAGCTTCACGACACTCATACAGATGGAAAATAGAGGTATGACTGCTGAATCCTATACAAATACACTGTATAATCACATACATGAGTTCATGGCTCGTGCTATCCCCAACAGAACCAAGATGCTATCCTCCAAAAAAAGGAAGCCAATCTGGTGGTCCCCTGCCATAAACAAATTCTACAACAGAAGGAAGAAGCTGTTGCAAAAAAGAGTAAAATCCCCTGATTGCAGGAACTCCCTGGTCAGCCTCAGTATGAAGCTGAGATCCCTCATAAAATCCTCCAAAGCTAGTTACAAAAATAAAATCACCACTGATTCTAAAGACAACCACAAAGCATACTACTGCTATGTCAAGAATCTCAATGGTGACAATCAGATCCGCTCTGAGCTACAGCACAATGGCACTAGATATACAGAACCAACTGATATTGCCATGATCCTGGCAGATAGGTTTAGTGCAAACTTCACCCCCCTCACCCCCCCAAAGGGCCCATCACTGTACCGGAAGAATGCACAGCCCCTGTAATCATGGCTACACAAGTAAAGACCGCACTCTCCAAAGCCAAGAACACAGCATCCATGGGACCTGACAACATCCCAGGCTGTGTTCTGCACGAACTACAGAACGAACTGGCACCCCACCTAAGTACCATGTTCAATCATAGCCTCACTTCAGGCTTTATGCCTACTGAATAGTGCATAGCGACAGTTATCCCACTCCACAAAGAGGGTGCCACCATGGACCCCTGGAACTACCGCTCCATTAGCCTGGTCTGCAAAGCCATGGAACGTATCATCTTGGCCCTTATAAACAAGGACATAGGTAACCTCCAAACTCTTTACCCCACTCAGTTTGGGTTTGTAAAAGGTAGGTCATGTCTCCTAAGCCTGAATGACTTCTTTGAAGCAGTCACCATAGTTCATAGTTCATAGTTCAGTACTAGGCTAACTGTTCTTGCGAGCCATTTCAAGCCTAGCCAATTATCCCCTGCGAGACTCAAACCCTGCACCCTGTGTTTGCAAGGCAAATGCCTTAACCATCAGGCCACCCTCCTAATCCCAAATGTTTTTGAGAATGCAATGAGTTCATAGGTTAGTACTAAGCTAACTGCCCTTGCGAGCCATTTTAAGCCTAGCCAATTATCCCTTGTGAGACTCGAACTCTGCACCTTGTGTTTGTAAGGCAAACACTTTAACCATTAGGCCACCCTCCCAGCGGCCACCAGAGCCGTGGACGAGGGTAAGGTGGTGCACACAGCCTATCTTGACCTTGCCAAGGCTTTCAACACCATCCCCCACTCTGGAATTATAGATAAACTCACTAGACTGGGCATAAATCCCTATGTCACAAGATGGGTGGTCAACTGGCTCACTGACAGAACCCACACAGTGAAAGTAGCCGACTCCAAATCCAACTTCCGACCAGTGACAAGTGAAGTACCACAGGGCTCAGTCCTGGGTCCTCTCCTGTTTGGCATTTACTTCTCAGAAGTCCAGGCTAATACAGCAGGTCTTTGGCTAATGAAGTTCACATATCACTGAAAACTAGGTGCCATAATAGAATCGCCTAATGATGTGGACATTCTACAAAGGGGCCTCACTGAGACTGATGCTTGGTGTCAAAGTCATGGCCTCAAGCTCAATGCCAAGAAGTGGATTGTCATCCCCTTTGGGAAAAACACTGTACCCATGAACTACCACATAGGTGGTAGCCTACTAAACACCAAAAGTGTGATAAGAGACCTTGGGACACAGGTGGACAGTAGTCTCTCCTTTGATAATCACATCACCACAGTAGTCAGGAAATCCTTCTACGTGGCACACCTCATCACAAAGGGGTTCACCTCCAGAAAAAAAGAGGTCTTTGTTTCTCTTTACTCATCCCTCATCAGACTCATTATAGAGTTCAATGCCCCGTTTGGCATGTACCTCGCAAGACATCTACAACAACTAGAAAGGCCACAGAAATACCTCACCAAGAGGATTACTGGCCTCAAACAGATGCCATACGCAGACCATCTCAAAATACTCCAGCTCTACTCCGTCGCTTATTGCCTACTCAGAGGTGACCTCACCTAACATACAAAGCCATGTCAAACCGAGATCTGTTGCACATGCCACACTTAAAGAAACCCCAATCCCTCTGTTCCACATGCTCCAGGGACCTAAACCTTGCCACCACCATAAACAGAACAGGATGGAGGGATAGATTCCTGTCCAAGAGACTTCCCATGCTCTGGAACAGACTACCCATTCATGTCAAGCAAAGCTCCTCATTAGCTCTCTTTAAGAAAAATCTCAAGAATTGGATGGGAAATAGGAAATTCACCCCGGGGATCACTTATGTGGCTCTGCTAGACAGGGGCGCAGGAAAATAACTTTCTTGGGTGGCGAAAGCCAGGGAACTTTTTTGGCTAGGCTTATATAGGCCCCAGGGCCAATAGCCTAGTACCTACCTATGAACCTATGAGACAACTGTACTAACCAAAGGGAATGACAATCCATTTTTACAGAGCAATGTGCTCTTTATTAAATCAATGCAAGAGATTCTTAGAGCAAGAGACACAAATGCCAAAAGTGATAAGGATGTTCACTGGAGAGAGAGAGAGAGAGAGAGAGAGAGAGAGAGATCACAGACTGCAAGTGCAGGAAGATTAGTAAACTGACTGTATAGTAATATAAACTGTGGGTTGGAAAAGGGGTTGGGACGCAACTAGGCTGCTAGTAAATGGAAGACTGATAAACAAGTCTCTTCTACCAAAAAATAACAAAATAGAGAAAATGCAGAATCTGTCTGGAAGTGATTACATAAGTATTTCTATACAACAGAGAATTATGTTCCCATGCTCTGGATCAGGGTGCTGGAGATATGATGGTGGGTTAACAAGGAATTGGGAACATACATTTTGGTCATGCCCAAAATTACAACAATTTAAACTGGATTTACAGTCACTGATTGGTAAAATATTTGACAGAGATGGACAGCTTAAATAGAGCAAGGAAAATCTGCCTGAGCTTATTAAAATTCTAGTAAATTTGGTGCTCTTGGTGGCAAAAAAATAGAATTACAAGATTGTGGAAACTAGATAAGTCTGCATTAATATAGGGCTGTACTAGAATTTGGAATAATTCTGAATGAGCTAAAAGCAGCTGAAAAAAAAAAAACAGAAGACAACAGCAAACAGCTAAACATATTCTAAAGAAGTGGGTGTCATGGAAATGATTGAATTGGAAAGGGACAGGAAAAGGCATCACGTTGGGTTAATCTATGGGGAGGAAGTGGGGTTAATTGTTAATGCCGTCATCATTACTAAGTGACTAATGTGTTTTCAAGAAATGCTGTTTAAAATGAATACACTGAACAAATATATAAAAAAAATTGATTCAATAATATTTTCAGCTTGCCCACAAAATATAGCCTGAGTGACCCTCTCAAAGAAGTTCACAAGATTTATTAGGCAAGATTTACCCTTGACAAAGCCAAACTGCTGGGGTCAAGTCTTAGATTTCTCATATCATAATTAGATCAGTTCTGATATTAATGGGACTTTGCATATAAGGCTTGGTATGTTGACATGTCTGCAATTGTAGGGTCAGTGGTGGGCCAACCCTTATGTAGTGGTGCCACAGCAGCTATGTGTTCCTTCTGTGAGACAAAGTCAATTGTTAGGATCAGGGGGAAGAGACTGAGGAGTGGATATGCCAGTGATTTTCAGCACTAAAACAATCAAGCAGCTGGGTATGGTGGAAGGCTCTACAGGTGAGGAAAGTTTTCATTTTGGAGTACCTCCAGGTCATTTTCTTTCACTATGGTTAGTAGCATGATTCCATCAGGGATACGTGGGCTTAGAATAGATATCTCAAGGGTGAAGGTGGCACTAAATCTGTCAATATGTTGGTAATATCCAGTGGATCAGAGTAGGTAGTACCATTATGAATTAGCTCCATGCAATGTTGGGTGTTATTCCTTATTTTTCTGGACATAACTAAAGAAGGATTTGTAGATGTATTTGACTTTTGTAGCTAGTCTGAGGAAACATTTCAAGTGATCATGCTCTTCAAAATCAATTAATTCATATTCAATTTCTAATTAAATATCACAGGCTGTATCTTTTTAGCTTTTGTCTCAAAGGCATATTAAACTAAATCAGTCTACTACACTTCACACATAATGTCTTGCTGTTTGTGATTCCACCAGGGTGGCTTGTTTTTTGAGTTAGTTCTGTACTTCTTCCTGGTGGGTACATCTGCCTCTATGCAGCTATTAACATGCTTGTACAGGGTTTCTGTGAACAGTTCTATATAGGCCTGTCTGCATTGTCCTGTTTAACCAGCCTTGACATATATTTATTTTTGATGTAGTGTGCTCTCCGTGGCTTTAAACCACATCTCAGTGACCGCACAGACATCAGCATTCTCTAGGGTAAAGAGAGCTTCTAGGAAGTGAAGATTTTGTTTAGACTCCTAGCATTGAGCAGTAATACCTTTAGATTATCTTGGTTTTGATTTGCTACGTTGGAAGTACTTTCAGTTTGGCATTGCCTAAAAAAGGCACTATTGGGGAAGACAATGTTTTAGCTAATATTTGAAAGCTTAGAGGGAAGAGCTGCAGACCATCCTTGACAAAGTGGCGTGGTCTGTTGACCATCTCCTTCCATGCTGACAAATATTTGACCCCCTTAGAATGACACCAGAAACTAAGCCAATTATTAAAGTCAATCATCTTTTGTTCGTATTGTGGCATCATCCTTGGAGAAGGTAAAATGCTGCTCAATGCTAGGCTTATACCAGCCTGAGACACATATTCCAAGAACTCCATGATGTCTCTCTTCATATAGTCTAGGTAGGTACGTCTCAGGTCATTTACTCCCACGTGGACTATGACTGAGTCATATTGGTAATTGTGGTCCAATAACCTGAGTGCATGTGTAATGTAGCGGATCCTTGCTCTTGATAAGCAACTGACCGTAACGTTCTCCTTACTCAGCCTGGTCAAAGGGACATCAGTGTGTCTCACAATGGAGTCTCCAATGACTAGAATGCTGGATTCTGTGTTGACTTGCCTTATGGGCTTTTGGACACACATAGGTGACTTAGAGTTTATTTGGGTATGACCAAGGCTATTATAAAATCCGATCAGTTATTTGTTTCTTTTCATCCTAGATCATTGGGACTTGCTGTACCCAAGCAAACTATTTCTTCTTGGATTTCTAAGGCTATTTCCTTTTGTCACTCATTTCATGGCAAAGGCCTTCCTTTTCCAATTAAGGCTCATTCTACTAGAGCTGTGGCTTCTTCTGGTGCTTTTTTCAAAGGATTAGATACTAATTCTATTCTTGAAGCAGCTACCCCTACTTCTGTGCATACCTTTGCCAAGCACTACAAGTTGGATGGCATCTCTAGAGCTAGGGCTGATTTTGCTAGTTCAGTTCTTCATGGTTTTTAGTAGACTATGCCCCTTCCCCCTCCCCAGTTTCCTCTTGAGCTTTGGCAATCTACTAATGTTTAAGAATATTGCAGCAGTGAATGTAAGGGCACAATACAGCTGTGCCTTCACTGTTGCAATATTCTCTCTCTCTCCCCCATCCCCCTACTTCTTTACCTTCCTGGATGTACACGTCTCCTCTTGGGTTCCTCAGACTGCTGTTCCTCCTGGGGCAATCAGTTCTATTTTTGGTAGGCCTGAACATCACCTTTATGCCCTACGTTAAGTAAGGAGCATATAGTGACATTCAGCATACCTTTTAAATTCAGGTTACAGTGGATCCAGTAGTCCAAAAACTCTTATACATCCATAAACCAAATAGCCCAGCTAATGCTAGGACCATAGATGTAAATCCAATCCAACAAATAAATGCACATGGTGGAGGTACATATTTATAACACAGTGCTTACCCACGTCTCTAGAAGAAACTAACTCTCTAAGTTAAACAGTGTGACACACTGTCTGCATTTACAAAAGATAACTGGGTGGGTATACATAAATTCACCCCTGGTATGAATGGCCTGGCCCTTTAACTGGGTGGGTATTCATAAATTCACCCCTGGTATGAATGGCCTGGCCCTTCTTGAAAAGGGATGAAAGACTTAAGGATGGGCACTGGCAAAGGGGACATATAACTCCTATGAACCCATGACATATGACTAAGTCACATTCCTGCATGAATTAACCTGTGACATATGACTAAGTCACATCCTTTTATGGAAGAAGAGTTAGTTGGCATAACATATTTAGACCTGCTTTCCTGGTGATTCTTGGGTGACCTGCATGGACTTGCTGTATGTGGGAGTGGAGAAGGAGTATGTGGTGCATTGTCTGCACTGAAGGCTGGGATCTTTTGCAGTATCTCTAGAAGACTTGGACAAAAGGTACATGCATGGTATTTTTACAGACAGTATGTGCACTGTGAGTACATGTCAAGACCATAACAAGACTACAACATAAAAAAATTATATCGGTCAAAATACTTTAGTGTACTTTTTGCTTTTGTGTTTCAGGCCATCTTGAGATGTCAGTTTCTGTAAGCTTACCCAACTCATACATTTAGAGGATTTTCATTCTTGTTGGGAAAGTATATCAGTAAAATGAATGTGTTTCCTCTCATGCTAACCTCTGTTTCTCAACTCTCCTCTTGGGCAGGTGATATTTGTGGTTCCCCAGATTTTCACTGAAATTATTTTTTCACATCTGTTCCAAATGTGTTACAAGCCTATAAATAGGGCACTTACAGCTGTGTACGTAGCTTTATCATTTTCTGCAGATATCAATCTCTACTGAAAATTCATTTTCTTAAAGTTTGTACATTAACTACAATGCTGACTAACTTTATAAAAAATAGTTGTATAATTCTAAGGTTGTGGTAAGAGAAACCTGAGTCAGTTGGTTTGCATGCTAATTATTCTAAAATCGCTGCAGTCCTCCTTGTCTTTCTGTTAAGTGTTTTTGATCTTGGACATACTGGATTAAACAATGGGTGCCAGCAGATGTGAAAATAGTCATATCCAACTTGATGAGGTGCTAAGTGCATTGGTTTCTGGCTTGGTACTGACTTTCATTTCATTGAATGAGAGGTTTAAATGCTGAGCTGATTAAATTGTCTTATGCATTTCAGTGTGTGTATTTATCTGAATGTGTTAACCAGTGTAATCTATTCATGCATTCATTACAAAGTAGTAAAGTCAGATATTGTCTAGGTGCATCATGTGGAGAGAGAAGGCTTAGTTTAATTGTTTTGGGGGTATGTTTTTTAAAATAACGTGTCACTTTCTACAGAATTCACTCAGTTGTGGAACTCACAGTAATAAGGGAAGGTTGGACAAGATGTTAGTGCAGGATTTTGTTTTAATTAAATTACAGCATTTTTGAGAGTTTTACTTTTTGTGGTTGGTGACAGTGGGATTATAAATGACTGTCACGATTTGTTATAGGTGACTTGAATTTTGGAGTAAATTTTACAGATAGTAGCTATATTCTGCTGTTTAAACTGTTCTGTAGAGTCTGTGGAAGTCATCTGGAGCAACAGTCAGCTTTGTAAGAGATGGCTGCTTAAAGAGTTAATGGGACTTGTTTAGACTAGACTACACATTTGGATGTTACAGGTAAACATTTTTATTTTTGGGAGATTCTGATTTAAACTGTGTGTTATTGTGGCATCTCTTGTGTTTGGTTTATATAGTATAAAGCTTTGCATTAATAGGTTTACTTTTTTACAGGTTGCTAGTTTTCCTACACTCTTGAGTGTGCAGTGATTTCAGTGTGTGTGTGTGTGTGTGTGTGTGTGTGTGTGTGTGTGTGTGTGTGTGTGTGTGTGTGTGTGTGTGTGTGTGTGTGTTTCATACCTCTAAACCTGGAAACATCAAAAATCTGGACAAGGCCCATGAAAAATAGGTACAAATCTGTATGCTGATTAACATAAAATTTACATATATAATTATGTAACTCCACCCACTCCAATGGAATTGTGGGATATCAACTTTCAAATGCAAACTGAAGAACAGACAACCAAAATATGGCACCAGAGTCCTCCTGCAGCCATTCCAATCTCCCATTACCTGGCTATTTTGACCCATTTACCATAAACACTAATGTGCAATTTATTTGTGCACAATCTGTTGTGCTGTATGCCTGCCTCATTAGGTACATACTGAAAACTTCTGGAATGATGGTGGCATAAATGAAAATGTATAAATGTCATAGCCGGCCTTAGGCATAGGCCAACTAGGCGACCGCCTAGGGCGCAACTCTAGCAGGGGCGCTTTTCTAGTATTTATTTGGTGCAGGTAGACCAAGATGGGGACACTGGGTGGTGTGGTGGGGGCACCATGGAGCCCTTTTGACTAGGCCACCAGTTGACCTAAGGCTGGTCCTGATAAATGTGTATATGAAACAGTGGATTTCTGGTCACTGCAGTACACAGACGCACAGGTTCACACACACTTTCACCTGTGTGTGTTTGTGTGTGTGTGTATCTGTATGAGGATCCTCAGTGTCTGTGTCAGTTAACAAATGTGAAAGGTATCACACAACTATAGAATACTTACTGCACTTATGCACTAGAATATCAAATGTGCCATACTTTTCATGAACCTCTTACCCTGAACAGAACTCATTACCTATTCCTCCATACTAGGCAGCATTCACTTTGCACTATGGATTGGTCATCTATAAAGAGGAAAAAAAGACTACATCAGCATACTGGAATAACTACAGTAGATTTAAGCAACAAAGTTGGCGGGTTAGAGGAATAGCATTTTAATTTTCTTTTTTTTTATTTCCATCTACTTTGGCCAGTTAAGTTTATGAAGCAATACAGAAATGGCCCTGGTCAGAAGCTCTATAAAGCCAACCTCATATAAGCCTTGGTAAATGATCATATCTGCATTAAGCTATATATACTTTCAGATTGTTTTGCAGTTGGGTAGTTCTGCAATGACACTGAAAGACATTGTGCTTTGTGTGTATCCTGGCTAGGACACATAATGCAGTTTGATTCATGGCCGCAGCTAGTTATGTTGCATGGCTGTGCTAGGTAGCATCGTCTTTGACTTGTGTTAGCAGAGACATTTATTAATTTGCACAGATTATAAGCAGCATATGCAGACCCCGTCCACTCTAACATATGTCACCTGCATAAAAGCAGCACCTAATTCATTCAAACAGGCGTGAACATATTTGAAATTAAATGGGTGCAAACACTGTAAAATGCTAATGCATTCTCATCCACACTACAGATCTTCAACCAGATCTTGCTTTACAGAGTACTTTAAATATACATGCTTCAAATTACCATGCATACCTGTCTGAACCACATCAGGATAAAAGTACTTTCCTCTCAGTGTTCCGGCTTATAGGTTTCAAGACATTTCCTTGCAGTGATAACTGGCTGGAGACACATGGCTACTGCTCTGCTTAGGGACAGGGTTGCTGCTACCGTTGATTGCAAGCCTCTAACTTAAACAACTAATAAATAAATATACACTGTCGATTGGTGCTCGCTGTTTGATTATTTTAAAATTAAAAAAAACTAGTCTGACTGAGAGATTATGCTATCTGTGTTGTTGGTAGTGGTACATCCTCCTTTCTCTGTCTTTCTCGGTCAGTTGTTGGTTCAGATTTACCAAGCATTAGGACTGGCAGAGCTGCTGTAGCAAGACTCACAGGCGAGTCATGTAAACTTAATTTCAAAACACAGACTCAGCCCTCAGCCAAATTCCATCAGGCTGGCAGGTTGGTCACAAAGCTGACATCATTGCGCATGCCTCTGCGTGTGATGATGTCTGCAAATAAAAAAAAAAAGGCCGAAAAAATTTTAAAATAAAGCCGGGAAATTCGAGAATTAAGGGGGTCATGTGGAAACTTGTGGCACCCCAGTATTTGGACCTCAAAACCGGTAAATGCCGAGCAATTTGGTAAGGTTGAGAGGTATGCTGTGTGTGTGTGTGTGTGTGTGTGTGTGTGTGTGTGTGTGTGTGTGTGTGTGTGTGTTAATGGAAAAGTGTTATTTACATTACTAACTGGCTGTTTTTTTCACTGATTGCTCAGGAGTCTGGTTTTCTAGGAGGTTTACCATGTACTTTTTGCTTTGCTCAGCAGGGTTTTAACTCAGCTGAGAAGATGTGGTCATTGTTGAAGGTTTTATTGTGGCTTATTAGTTAGGTTTCTACATTGCCTCAGGATGCCCATATCCACTAAGCTGGTAACAGAGTTAGTGGATAAGTTCATATTCATGGCAACAGATCCTTTTTATTGATTAGACAGTTGGAGAAATTTTATATGTTTTGTTGAGTGCACTCATTTTTTAATTTTAAACAGTTTTTGCAAAGGACTGCAATAAACATGATTTTTTTTCTGTAACAGTTTGGAGCCTGACAAAAGGGAAAAAGTGGCCCACTCCTCTAATGTGGGAAATAGCTGCATATGATAGCACAATATGTGTGTATGTATGTATGTGTCATGTCTTTCAACTTTTACGTCAGAATTCTGGACAAAGAGAAAGTATTTAGGGAAAAGGTACTCTTAGTGGGTGCTATTCACTCAAAATAATTTCCAGATTTAGGAGGAATTGAACAAAAGTTTGAGAACAAATTAGATGTTCTACTGATTGTATGTTCTACTGATAGTATGATAATTGCTAAGGCTAAAGTTATTTTGTACCTAAACAGACATTTTGCAAACAACTGTACCCTGTTTGTATGTTCTGCTCTGTAGTAACCCTTCTCTGGCATGCTTATTTTACACTATGGTAAGGGGTCAGTCTTTCTGCTCTAACTCTAGACTTAGGATGTAAGGTACTATGTTTGGTTGTCTCTTATCTACACCCTTTGACTGTTGTATTTACCTAATTATCTTCTCTCTCTTCCTCATATTTTACTAGCCCTGCGAACCTGAGTTCCTGCCTTTTCCATTCTTAGAAGCCCCGTGGAATCCAAGTTAAGGAACAGAGTCCTGAAGAGGATTTGTTCTTCCTTCCCACTAAGACTTACTACCCTGAATAGTCCTTGTTTGAAAGTATGTCCTGCTAATGTATTTTTAACTTAGAATACTCCAGGTTATTTGACTTCCCTCCCAAGTTAACCAGCAGCCTACCAACCCCCCCGCCCCGGTAGCGGTTAAATGTCCCTCTCTCACCCTCTTTCTACATCTTTGTCCTTAGGGTAACACTCACCTCTAGATCATATCTCAGTAGTGAACTCTTTGCTTGCTCTGTCTCTCATCATTTCAGACTATGGCCACTAGATGGCAACCCATTCACTAGATAACTATATACTCCCTAATCCTTACACTAGAGTTTTTTTGTGTTTCCTGCTATCTTTCTAGTCTTAACCCCTTTCTATTTCTGTACTACATCCATCTTTAATACCTCACCTAGCTTCCAAACTATTACTTTATCTCTCCCAATCTACCTATATTCCTCCCTTTACTTTATCTTACAGTCCACTATTACCTGCACTGAACACTGTGCCTCTTTCACTTCTCACTGATTGTTTTCTGTGCCTTGGTCCCCTCTCTGGCTCTTCCCGCTCCGTTCACCCTGTGGGCTCACTCCGCTCCCCTACCCTACCCCCAATTCTCACCCACCCCAGTAGCCTTAACCTTATACTTGCTCAGCCACACCCCCAACCTACTCACATCCTATCACATTTCCTGCCTCATTCACACTTACAAACTCTCCACTCCCATCTTACTACCACACCCCATTCCATACCATCCTAGTACTACTAATTTCCAACCTTGCTAAGCTCTCCAATATAAATATGCCCCTGACTTTTAAACTACTTTATTTACTCCTACTCCTTAACATTCTACTCTTATACTATACACTTACTTCCTACGAACACCATATCCTTAGCAGATCTCCTAGTTTAGCTAAACACAAAAGCTCTGTCCTTCCTCTAGCTGAACAAACCTATATTAACCTCCTGGCATCTTACCCTTACCTACCCCCTCACTATCACAGGATACTCCATAACAAGTATCACACTACTAGAAAGTTCTACCTAATACCCTCTAAAAATTCAAAAATAATTCCATTCCCTCAAAGACTCTTACTCTCACATGGGGACATTCACCCCAACCCTGGCCCACATGATTCCCTCCTCCACACCCTCTCAAACCAAACTACTAACAACTTGAGCTCACCTTTCTCTTCTAACTCCCTTTCAATAGCACACCTAAATATTCATAGCATCAACAATAAAATTACACAACTCCATGCGTTAATTGACCTCTACTCATTTGATATCCTCTGTCTTACTGAGACCTGGCTTAAACCAGGTACCAAAGACAATGAAATTATTCCTCCTGGCTATAACATTTTAAGGCAGGATTGTCTGAACAAAAAGGGTGGGGAGTTGCCTTACTTTATAAATCTGAACTGCAAGTGACCTCAATTGACTCCCAGCCTCCCTCCCCTGCCAATGCTGAAATACTCTGTAGCAAACTCCAAGTAAATAAAGGCAAAGCCATATATATAATATGTTCCTATATCCCTCCTGGCAACAACTTAAATACACTTGAAAACATTCTTAGCTGGCTCTCTTGTAACTTCCCACAGGAAACTGTTATCTTAGGAGACTTTAATATTGATTGGAACTCCTGTATATCCCCAAAACCCACCCATCACCTCAACCTCTTTAGTTTTCAACAAACCATAAATTCCCCTACTAGGATTCACAAATCTACCAATAAACATGCCATCTTGGACTGGATATTGGTCAACAATAATCCCCTCTCATATAAAACAGGAATACTCCCAGACAATATCAGCGACCATCTTCTTACTTACATAATTAAACAAAAAAATAACAATCTCAAGCAGGCTATCTATCGTACTATACATAACAAAAAAAACTTTAACCTTCCAACTTTCCTTAATGAACTTAATGCATGTAACTGGTCAGCTCTAAAACACCTCCCACTTGATGAAGCAGTTACCCATTTTGATAACACGTTCCTCCAAATTCTTGAGCGTCACGTCCCCTCTCGCTTAATTAGAACAAGATCCAAAGCTGCCCCTTGGCTTTCTAAAGAAACCAAGCAAACAATGCTATTAAGGAATAAACTATGGGCAAAATGGAGATCTACTAAAACCCCAACTGACCATCAAAACGTCAAACACCTCAGAAATACTACAAAAAAACTCACCCATCTTGATAAAAAAAAATATTACCTTCAATATCAACAAAATCAAAACCATAACCCCAACAAATTCTGGTCAGGAATTAATAAACTGCTCCATCCAGGGAATACCAAAACACCTACTCCAGCTAACTTAGCTCAGACCCCTCCCAATACAATAGCCAATACGTTCAATAACTTCTTCTCGGAAACAGTCACCTCTCTAGCAAAGACCATGACTCCCCTCACCTCCCTTCAAAATACCTCTCCTCAAAATAACACCCCCACTCTAAAATTTAGTACAGTCTCCACAACCCATATACGTAAGTTACTCTCAAAACTTAAACCATGCACCCCTTCAGCTGACCAACTACCAGTTGAATATATGAAGCTAGCAGCAGCAGAACTAGCATACCCAATCTCTATCTTAATTAACAGAACTATAACCAAATCAACTATTCCTTCCCACTGGAAGGTCTCCCATATCATTCCCCTGCATAAAGGAGGTAACACTAATGAACTTTCTAATTTCCGTCCTATAGCCTTACTATCACCTCTATCTAAAATTATGGAACGTTGTATACACCAACAACTCTTATACCATCTTTTACATAATAGCCTACTTGCAGATTCCCAACATGGTTTTAGACCTTTCCATAGTACTTCCACTGCACTTCTCTCCTTCACAGATACTATCAACAAAAATCGCAATAACAACCAATTTTCCTCTGCTTTATTTCATGATCTCTCTAAAGCCTTTGATATGATGAACCATCAACTTTTGCTAGACACTCTGAAATCTCTCTCACTTGACTCTTCAGCATTGCACTGGTTTGACTCTTATTTGAAAGATAGAAAACAAGCAGTCCTTTGGGACAGCCATCTATCCTCTCAGCTCCCAGTCACTATCGGTGTCCCTCAAGGTTCCATCTTAGGTCCCCTTCTCTTCTCCATATTTATAAATAACCTGTCTACTTCACTCCCAACATCCACATGTATTCAGTATGCAGATGATTCAACTCTCTTCTGTTCTGCTGTTTCTCCAGCTGAACTTCATTCTACCACCCAAAAAGTCTTTACAGCAGCAGAAAAATGGTTCCAACATATCTGTCTCCTCCTGAATCAAAAAAACAAAAACAAATTATTACTCTTCTCCCCAACCCTTAAGTCTGCCCCTTTCTCCTTTTCTATTGTGTCTAATAATGGCACTATCATTACACCTGATTCTTCCACTAAACTTCTAGGCTTTACAATAGATAATCAACTAAACTTTGATTGCCACATTGACCTAACCATCAAAACAGTTAATAAAAAGATAGGTGCCCTCTATAGACTTAAGCCCTTTCTTACACCTACCACCAGGGTGTCTCTAGCCCAAACTCATCTCATCTCTACATTATTGTATGCTTCTCCTTCTCTCATAAACCTTTCAAAATCTAACCTTCAGAAACTTGCCACAGCCTACCATAGCATTGCCAGGTTTGCCACAGGTTCCCCATTTCAAACCCATCATTGTGTTAATCTCAAAAAGCTTGACTGGCTCGAACTCCAAAATCTTATTCTCCTACATCAACTAGTTATCACCTATAAAATTCTCCATTACCCTACTAATACTCCCATACTTAATAACCTTATTGCCCCTTACAGGAATCTTACTTCCCTCCACTCAGCTAACAAACTACTAGTTGCAACTTTCAAATCACACAATAAAGCTGGTGACTCCTTGTTTACAAATAGTGTTGGCTCATACTGGAATAAACTTCCCACAGAACTGACCACTCTAGGCTCTCCACAACTTTTCAAGAAACAACTAAAGAACTATTACAAATCTCACTGGCTATGCCCTTGCTCTAATCCTGACTGACCTCAGCATCCAACTCTCTTTACAGTTCTCTCCTTTACTCTTCTACTTGTCTCTATCACTAGTACTACCCCTCCTCTGTAGCTCACCTTGCATGTCACTTGCATTTTACTTTCCTACAACATCCCTTTTTTCGTTCTACTTGATATATTACTGCAACCAGTCATCTCTCCATTTATTTAAACCTTATCCTGCTCCCTGATGTGCTAACTTTTTCTTTATAACTAGTGCCCTGGTACTAAATGTTTATCATTATTGTTAATACTGTACATATTATATAGACTCTTGGGCGAGTCACTATTCTCTCTCTCTCTTCAACTTTAATATTCTTGCCTTGTAAAGAATATGGGATTAGGAATCCTCACGGTATTTTAGATTTTGTTGAATTTGCTTCTGTTCTGTTCTTTACATGCCTATAATTTGTTATCTTACTGTGCTGTTTTCATGTTCTTTTATGATTTACTAGTATATAGTAGAGCTTTTCTCCTTGGGCCTCTGCTGAAAATGGACATGTATCCATCCAGACTAGCCCGTTCAACAAATGTAAAATAAAATAAAAATAAAATAAATGTGTTTCCCCAGTTTTGGGAGAGCTGAGAAGTGTGTGTGTGTGTGTGTGTGTGTGTGTGTGTGTGTGTGTGTGTGTGTGTGTGTGTGTGTGTGTGTGTGTGTGTGTGTGTGTGTGTGTGTGTGTGTAACAGTGTGTGTGCGCGCGCTTGTGTATTGGACCTTTATGATTTATGACTAAAAATAGATTACTTTTTGGATTCAATAAATTAAGTACATACATACATGCAGACACACACACACACACACACACACACACACACACACAAATACATAAATTAATTATTGCCGATAGCTTGTGTTTGTACTGCACAGGGACATGTTTGCACATATTTAAAGATCACCAATTGTGAATGTTCTTCTTTGTCATTTAATGAGATTGCTTGCTAAAGCTGAGGCCTATGCTGAGACAAATTTGGGTGTGAATATATTTTGTAGGTAATGGCTTAGACCTAAATTGGCTGAACAAATGTGTTATAAACTGCAACTGACCTAGGCATTGTATTTTTATTATTTTTTATGTTAATCAGGCATGACAAAACATATCCAGACTCCCATTAATAGTTTTTACGGCGATGTTGTAGTGTACTGGCTCACCAGATGCGCAGTAGCAAGCGCTGCCTAAACCCAGCCCCACCTGGTTGACGTCTATTTGTACTTATGAATAACCAAAACTATGTGGTTCTCAACTGCATGAATATTCATCGTGATGAGGAAGCAAATGGATATTCATGGAAACTGTAAAAAGTTCAGGAAAGGATTTGCAACTATACCTTGTTGGTATTCAAATGTAATTAGGCATCTACATCAGCCTAGTTCTAGATCTATAAATATTGTTTTGTTGTAAATAACATTCAGGTATGCATTCCCACCACTGCTTAACGTGTATCTAAATAGCATTAAGCTAAGCATGCCTATCATTTTATAACGCCATT